>NC_059215.1:51095488-51102988 GCF_020615455.1 Coregonus clupeaformis
TGGGCTGAGCGGGAACTATGCTTCCGCAGAGGAAGGGGAGCCAGCAGGCCAGAGGTGGATGAACGCAGTGCCCTCGTTTGGGTGTAGGGACTGATCAGAGCCCGAAGGGGGGGGGGGGGTAGAAGGATTACTTTATCCTATCCCAGGTATTCCTTAAAGAGGTGGGGTTTCAAATGTCTCCGGAAGGTGGTGAGTGACTCCGCTGTCCTGGCGTCGTGAGGGAGCTTGTTCCACCATTGGGGTGCCAGAGCAGCGAACAGTTTTGACTGGGCTGAGCGGGGAACTATGCTTCCGCAGAGGAAGGGAGCCAGCAGGCCAGAGGTGGATGAACGCAGTGCCCTCGTTTGGGTGTAGGGACTGATCAGAGCCCGAAGGTACAGAGGTGCCGTTCCCCTCACTGCTCCATAGGCAAGCACCATGGTCTTGTAACGGATGCGAGCTTCAACTGGAAGCCAGTGGAGTGTGCGGAGGAGGGGGTGACGTGAGAGAACTTGGGAAGGTTGAACACCAGACGGGCTGCGGCATTCTGGATGAGTTGTAGGGGTTTAATGGCACAGGCAGGGAGGCCAGCCAACAGCGAGTTGCAGTAATCCAGACGGGAGATGACAAGTGCCTGGATTAGGACCTGTGCCGCTTCCTGTGTAAGGCAGGGTCGTACTCTCCGAATGTTGTGGAGCATGAACCTGCAGGAGCGGGTCACCGCCTTGATGTTAGCGGAGAACGACAGGGTGTTGTCCAGGGTCACGCCAAGGCTCTTCGCACTCTGGGAGGAGGACACAACGGAGTTGTCAACCGTGATGGCGAGATCATGGAACGGGCAGTCCTTCCCCGGGAGGAAGAGCAGCTCCGTCTTGCCAGGGTTCAGCTTGAGGTGGTGATCCGTCATCCATACTGATATGTCTGCCAGACATGCAGAGATGCGATTCGCCACCTGGTTATCAGAAGGGGGAACGTACTTGTGTGGTAGAAGTTATGATCATTTGGTAATACATGTCATTTCCCATTTCATTTTCAGATTCAGGAAGAAACAGGAAGTCTTTTTTTTATTTAACAAATATTTGATTGCTGCCTTCTTGTCTGGGACATACAGTATCTATATTGTATTAAAGAGATGTTAATAACCTATATTGATAAAAGACAAATGACAAAAACGTTGTCCATCTCTCCAGGTTCACTGAGATGGACTGTGACAGCCACCTGGCCAAGTGTCTATTGGAGATGACCGTCGACATGACGTGGTGATGATCTTCTTCTGTTCTAATGAGGAAGTGGTTTCTCTTCACCCTGTCGTTTGGCTAGTTGACTCCAGATCAGTATCTCCCTATGATGTCCGGTGGGTGCAGATTGCAGACAACAGTAACACTGAACCTGAAGTCTTCAGTCATGGGTTTGATTAGTAGAATCTGGTGTGATACTGCTTGGCTGGAGCAAAAACCTGCACCCGCCCTTGGTAAGATGTCCAACCCGTGTTAGGGCCTCTCCCTGTCCCACCTCGTCCTCCCTCCCACCACCCTATCGTCACGCACAAGGTTGGAATGATAGAGATGGATAGAGGGCACACTTGCCATAAAGCATTTAGGAGGTGTGCCCTCTTCCCATCTCTATGGTTAGAAACAGTCTGTGTCCTGTATTCATGTGACGCACCACCGCCGCTGCCATATATTTGCATGTCACGCAAATACATTTTTCTGGACACTGGATGAAGTCAGCCTAAATATTTTGGTTTCATTTTGTTAAGACACTCCAGGACCGGACTTGTCCAGAGCAGATTGTGGATAAATACTTTTTTCATCTTTCTATCTGTAAAATACTAAAGACATTACATTTTACAATTTAGTAATTTAGCAGACGCATTTATCCAGAGCGACTTACAGTTAGTGAGTGCATACATTTTCATACTGGAAGACATGCATGTAAAATGCATTTTTGGTGCATTTTTTCAAAGGAAATGTCTCACTAGTGTGGGAAGAGTCTGACTAGTGTGGGAAGAGTCTGACTAGTGTGGGAAGAGTCTGACTAATGTGGGAAGAGTCTGACTAATGTGGGAAGAGTCTGACTATCTGGAAATGTCAGTTAAAGACAAGTACACTATTTAGGCCCAATCACCAGCTCTTCAAAGTAAGTTCCTAAATATAGTCCATTTTCTAACATTCTCTATGAAATTAGCTTTTAAATTATTGATGTTTGTCCATTTTAAAGCAATTTAAATATGATAAACTAAAGAAAATATACATTTTTTGTTCCAAAACTAACATTAATGGACCAAAATACCAATAAATCTAAAAATTGAAATGGTAGAAGCAAAAATGTCATTTCAGCCTGTGGTGGCTGGCATTAAAATAAATTGTATGAAACATACACTGAGAACACACCTGCTCTTTCCATGACAGACTGACCAGGTGAATCCAGGTGAAAGCTATAATCCCTTACTGATGTCACTTGTTAAATCCACTTCAATCAGTGTAGATGAAGGGGAGGAGACAGGTTAATGAAGGATTTTTAAGCCTTGAGACAATTGAGACATGGATTATGTATGCGTGCCATTCAGAAGGTGAATGGGCAAGACAAAAGATTGAAGTGCCTTTGAACTGGGTATGGTAGTAGGTGCCAGGCGCACCGGTTTGTGTCAAGAACTGCAACACTGCTGGGTTTTGTCACGTTCAACAGTTTCCCGTGTGTATCAAGAATGGTCCACCACCCAAAGGACATCCAGCCAACTTGACACAACTGTGGGAAGCATTGGAGTCAACATGGGCAGCATCCTTGTGGAACGCTTTCGACACCTCGTAGAGTCCATGCCCCGATGAATTGAGGCTGTTCTGAGGGCAAAATGTGTGTGTGTGGGGGGGACTGCAACTCAATATTAGGAAGGATTTTCTGATGATTGGTATCCTCAGTGTACAGTATATATCCATTTAGTATCCATTTCTCAAACAAAATCTTGAGATAGAAATGGTTTAACAATTTTCTACAACATTTAACACACGAGGTAACAGCTTGGCAATAATTATGAATTAATAATAAATGTGCATTTCAAAAGAATTGATTCTTTAAAACTAGCGATCAGAGATCTAAGGGTTTCCCATTTTATCGCAGGGTTACTTCCAAAGAAACTGCAGTGACAAATATTGAGCATCAAATGCTTTCCCTCATGTGGCTACAGAAAACAAAAACGAGATCAGTTCACGGAAAAACATTTTGTTTTTAATAATTACAGATATTTACAGAGATGCGTTAAAGCAGAATTAAGCACATCCAACCAGCAAATATGTTAGAACACAAAAAATCATGGACTAAGTAATATTTTTACAGATACTCTTTGAGTGAATCTCAATTGTATTGGGAGGAACCGCCGATCTTCTGCTCTAATGCGTTTTGAGGAGATGAGAGGAGACGAGAAGAGAGGATGCGAGGAATCGAGGAAATACAATTGAGATCTAACCTTTATTTTATTTTTCCTGGTTTAAATAGCCGTTGCTATAGCGTTAGGAACGATTTCAAGAGCTACCGCTTCAGTTAATCCGTTGGTCTCTCAAGAGACAATGTCAAGTGAATGTATTCCTTTTTTAGTTCAACGTAAAACACAGTTCATAAATAAAACAAAATGGTGACACTGATGTGATGTGCTATCGAAAGTGAGATGGCTTTGAAAAAGTGGAATCTCCCCTTACGTGGATGAAGAGAATCGTGCTCTTTGAAAAGTAGGTTTGTGTGTGTGTGTGCTTTCGGGTATGCAACTAATCTGTGGATATGCCACAGCTTCATAATCTCGCCCCTATTCACTGACCACAGGTCAGTTGTAGTGCAGGTCAGCATGTGCACCATGACAATGTCTTCCCCCACCATCGTGTCCAGTCCTCAACTATTAGAATCAGTGTAGCCTTCAGCTGTTCAGCCAAATCACCAGCCTGCCAGTCACTGACATCCAACACAGTTTGTCACATTGAGCACCAGTGTATGGAGACAATACGTTTTAAGGTTTGATCATTCAGGAGTGATGTAGCCCTGTACTGTATTTAACCATATATAACCATGCTTTCATCAGGACCTTGGTTGGCTACTGTGCTCCATAACGTTCATTTTAAAGATTCAACCATTTGGATGGCATAAGACATGGAGCCTCATTTATAAAATGAGTTGTTATACAAAATTTGAGCGTTCAATCAGTTCTCAAAAATGGGAGTATGCACAATTTAGAACGATTTCCCCATTAAACGCCCTTCACTCACCATCTACGGTGATCAACTAACTTACATCTTTATGCTGTTTATGGCAAAGGACTATGGGAACTTGGACTTCTTAAGACGTTCTAAGTGACGTACATTAGCCCAGACTTTAGTGCAGAGGACGATGCATTATCGTTCAGAATTCTGTTCACCCACAGATGATAAGTTTGTGTTGTGATGATCAAGCTCAAGGTGATCATCAAGCTGAAGGTTGTTAAATCTTTAACTCTTAAAACATTGACATACTCTACATTTCGGTGTATGCACAATTTACAAAACAAATCGGTGCATTAAAACCTTTTAGAATTGAGGCCCTGTGGTCTTTATGCATGATGTGTTCCAACATCTTTTATCACCAACAAACCCGCCCACCAGGCAGCTGAAGGGAATTGGAACAATCAATAAGTGCAATCAGAAACACGGTGTAGATTGGATCTTTGAGGCACTTCTTAAATAAAAAGATGGAGAAAAAAAATTGTTTCGTTCATGAAAATCAAACTGCTGAAGAAAATAAACAAAAACAAAGTCCATGGTCATGAATAAAACGTGCCACTTTGCATCAATAGAAAGGCATCATCAATTTGGAGTCGCTACCTACATTATAATACACAATAACTTCTATCATATAATGTTTTCCTTCCATCATTGTACATTCTTGTTTTGCTCGAGGCAGCGGAGTTCTACAGGATAAAAAAAGAAAAGAAAAAGAAACACAAATTAAAGTTCTGAGTCGTAGAACTTTCATATTCCATCCAGGGGGGGCGGGACTGGAAAATCGGTTTTCCAATGGCAGGCCCAGAATGAAGTCGCTTTCTGCCGCTGACACATAAATTAAGTTGCTGGGGAAACAAACAAAACCGCGAAGCCAAAAAAACAGGAAGACAATCAACAACCGAGTTTTGGGAATGTTCCTGTGTATTTTTTAAAATGTTGACCACCTCCAAAGAGTTTTGCCCCGGCGACAAAATAATGCAATCCATTATGGGAGATCCACGACAAAAGAAAAAAGGCTCCTTTTCGCATTTGTGTCCTCGAGCCTCGTCCTTCGTGCCGAGAGGTTCTTGCCCTCTCTTTGTCCTCCTCCTCCTCCTCGGCAGAGGGAGTTGTTCAGTGATTTGGCTGAGAGAGGGGTGGAGGGGGCGGGGGCGGGAGACAGACACAGGTGGGAGAAGAAAAGGAGGTCTCCTCCCCCTCATACAGACTCCTCCGTGGATAGCAGCAGGGGGTTGATGTATTCAAATCCCTCAAACTCGGACTGGTCTATTCTCTTGATGACGTCCCTGGGAGAGGAAAGGGAAAAAAGCAGAGAGAGAAAAATGTCATTTTACTCAGAACAAATGACTAATACTACAATGTGGTAGTTCAGCCTGATCGCTGATGCTTTACGCTTTCTTTTCTAGGAAGTTATACGTAGGGAGGCATATTATATGTAGGGAGGCATCCCAGCTAACAAAATTAAGTTCCAGGACATGACCACAAAGTAATTTTAGTCCCCACATAATTAGTCATAATAACGTTATTGTGAAACTTACAGACAATGTTCAAAACTGTATTTCTATCATTCCGATAGTAACGTCATATGAAGACAAACCATAGCTCTAAATGTAACGTTATGAAATGTTCCTAGGATATCTCCAAAATAACATGATATTCAGAACCTTTCATGGACTACCAAGTAACGTTTTTAATGTTCCCATGATGTCTGTATAGCGACCTGATATTTATAACCTCTATAATACTTTATAACCTTTATAACGCCTATAATGTCCCAAACTGGCTATGACATTCAGTACATTTTCACATTTACATTTTAGTCATTTAGCAGACGCTCTTATCCAGAGCGACTTACAGTTAGAGAGTGCATTCATTCTTTTTTTAATATATTTTTTTCATACTGGCCCCCCGTGGGAATCGAACCCACAACCCTGGCGTTGCAAACGCCATGCTCTGGAAGACTTAAGGGGAATGTTACAAATGTCTCAGTTACGTTCCTTGTTAGCTGGGATATTATACGTAGGGAGACATATCATACGTAGGGAGACATATTATACGTAGGGAGACATATCATACGTAGGGAGGCATATCATACGTAGGGAGACATATCATACGTAGGGAGACATATCATACGTAGGGAGACATATTATACGTAGGGAGACATATTATACGTAGGGAGACATATTATACGTAGGGAGACATATTATACGTAGGGAGACATATCATACGTAGGGAGACATATTATACGTAGGGAGACATATTATACGTAGGGAGGCATATCATACGTAGGGAGACATATCATACGTAGGGAGACATATCATACGTAGGGAGACATATTATACGTAGGGAGGCATATTATACGTAGGGAGACATATTATACGTAGGGAGACATATACGTAGGGAGGCATATCATACGTAGGGAGACATATCATACGTAGGGAGACATATTATACATAGGGAGACATATTATACGTAGGGAGACATATTATACGTAGGGAGACATATCATACGTAGGGAGACATATCATACGTAGGGAGACATATCATACGTAGGGAGACATATCATACGTAGGGAGACATATTATACGTAGGGAGACATATCATTCGTAGGGAGGCATATTATACGTAGGGAGGCAATGAGTGTGAGGCACGCATTTTATTTTTTGTTTAGATTTTCCGTTCTACACTCTCCCACAACCTTATTCTAACTTTAACCTCACAGCACGCCTAATCTTAACCCTCAAAATTCTTAGGTTCTAGAAGTCATCATTTGGACAAAGGAATGTCCAGATTGTGTACCTGTTGGTTTCATGTGTTGTTGTTGTTGTTTTGGAGGTTATACTATATGTGCTGCTTTAAAGGGTGTGGACATGCTAGTGTAGTACTTCAGGAGTTACCTTACCTCTCCTATACACAGGGAATCTATGGCAGTCGGGTGAGAATAGTCCTATTTCAACACATGGATATTTACAGGAACAAGTCAGACGTTGTTGTTTCAAGTACATCGCTACTGAGGTAGGCAAAGATCACCTGGTAGCCTACAGTAGATCCACCTGGTAGCCTACAGTAGATCCACCTGGTAGCCTACAGTAGATCCACCTGGTAGCCTACAGTAGATCCACCTGGTAGCCTACAGTAGATCCACCTGGTAGCCTACAGTAGATCCACCTGGTAGCCTACAGTAGATCCACCTGGTAGCCTACAGTAGATCCATCTGGTAGCCTACAGTAGATCCACCTGGTAGTCTACAGTAGATCCACCTGGTAGCCTACAGTAGATCC
>NC_059215.1:51107988-51162988 GCF_020615455.1 Coregonus clupeaformis
ACAGACTGGAATGGACTGGTCCTGTGAGAGGAGTGCCCTCTACTGGCCAACCATCACCATTCCCAGAGTTCACCTGGGGTTTCCTTGTCTGCACCGCCCCTATCCACTAACCATCTATATGTTACCAAGTTATTATAACACTAGTAGTTTATACAGTAAGCTATAACATTTGTGTTCTGATGTTTAATATATGGCCAAGGGTACACACCTAGTTTGATGGCTTGTTCAATCTCATCTATAGGCCTATAACACTTCAATAAATAAATAGTATTGATTACATTTTACATTTTAGTCATTTAGCAGACGCTCTTATCCAGAGCGACTTACAGTTAGTGAGTGCATACATATTTTTTCATTTTTATTTTAAAATATTTAGTCGTATGTCAGGCTAGTCATTTGGAAGGACTGGACTTACTCATCGTCTGGCGTTAGCTGCACTGGTTCGTTGGTGAACTGGGTGTCAAAGTTCTCCAGGCCGTAGTCGTCTGTGATCTGGGGCTTGAAGGGCGGGGCCATCTGTTTCTTCTCCAGCTGCATAGGGAGACAAGCACAACAACACTGTCATTAGTGCACAACGTAGCAAAACATTTTTTCAACGGAAGACTAAAACAAGCGTTTTCTTTTTATGGGACATCTTACTCTGTAAACGTTACACTGTTCGTCTGTCTCCTGGCTATGTTGAATAAACGTATGCCAGGAAAAAACATTTTAACAATCATCATAATCAAATACATTTGAATTTTCTTTCCTCCAAAAAGTGGTTGACCTGTGCAACAAGATGCTACCCGTAAAGCAGACCTTGGTGAGGAAGAGAACAGAGATACAGAGAGGAAAGCAGGGGAGGGAAAATATGATGGGGGAAGGAAGGGTGAGCCTATCTATACTGTTAGTGGGTGATTCACTGCCCCCTGCAGAGTGAGGGTTCATGTGTGGTTCATTTCCATGGTTTCCAAGTCCTCTGTCATGCAAAAGTCCACAGAGAACCTTAGATTGTTGGAAAAAGACAGACATAGAAAACCATCGGATTTTCAAAACCATCAGTTTTGTTTTTTTGAAAATATATAATTTCTGTATTTTCCTTATGAGGACATGGATATAGTGAGACTAAAATGGATTGGTGTGTATTTTCTTTAGCAACATGTATATATATATATTTTTCTCCACAAAGCCCACACTTTCCTTTTCAATTACAGTGTGTTTGGTGCGTGCACACACATGCGTGTGCATTTCTGGGTTCTTGATTTCCCTGCTGGCTCTCAGGCAACTGCGATGGATCATTACTGTTATTGGTTCAAAGCACTTGTGGGAAGAGCTTCAAACAGCACAGAACACCTCTCTTTCTCTCTCTTCCTCCCTCTCTAAGTCTCTTTCGTTTTCTCTCCCTACTATTCCCCCTCTCTTCCGCTCTACCCCTCCCGCTCTCTTTCCCTCCTCCCTTCTCTCTCTATCTATCCAGGTCTCTCTCTCCTTCACCTCTCTTTCCCTCCCCTCTCTCTCCCAGTCCTCCCCTCCCTTCTCTCTCTTTATGTCTCTGATGTAGTGTAGGCTGGCTGGCTGGCTGGCTGTCTGGCTGTCTGCAGAAGCCCTGTGAGGTGGTAATGAAGCGTGTAGAAGCCAGGCAGCCAGGCAGGCCAGTGCCTTAGCTCTGCTCTCTCCTACTCAGAAAGGAGGTGGCCCCATGACCTTGGCTCTGCTATCTCCTACTCAGAGAGGAAGTGGCCCCAGTGCCTTAGCTCTGCTCTCTCCTACTCAGAGAGGAAGTGGCCCCGGGGCCTTGGCTCTGCCTTCTCCTACTCAGAGAGGAAGTGGCCCGGGGCCTTGGCTCTGCTCTATCCTACTCAGAGAGGAAGTGGCCCGGGGACTTGGCTCTGCTCTCTCCTACTCAGAGAGGACGTGGCCCCGGGGCCTTGGCTCTACTTTCTCCTACTCAGAGAGGAAGTGGCCCCAGGACCTTGGCTCTGCTCTATCCTACTCAGAGAGGAAGTGGCCCCAGTGCCTTAGCTCTGCTCTCTCCTACTCAGAGAGGAAGTGGCCCCGGGGCCTTAGCTCTGCTCTCTCCTACTCAGAGAGGAAGTGGCCCCGGGGCCTTGGCTCTGCCTTCTCCTACTCAGAGAGGAAGTGGCCCGGGGCCTTGGCTCTGCTCTCTCCTACTCAGAGAGGAAGTGGCAATGGGGCCTTGGCTCTGCTCTCTCCTACTCAGAGAGGAAGTGGCCCGGGGCCTTGGCTCTGCTCTATCCTACTCAGAGAGGAAGTGGCCCCGGGGCCTTAGCTCTGCTCTCTCCTACTCAGAGAGGAAGTGGCTCCAGGGCCTTAGCTCTGCTCTATCCTACTCAGAGAGGAAGTGGCCCGGGGCCTTGGCTCTGCTCTCTCCTACTCAGAGAGGAAGTGGCCCCAGTGTCTTAGCTCTGCTCTATCCTCCTAGAGAAAGTGGCCCGAGGGGGCTTGAAAGGGGGAGCAGCACTGTCTGACGTGGCCTGTGTCTGTGACGGGAGAGAGAGAGAGAGAGAGAGAGAGAGAGAGAGAGAGAGAGAGAGAGAGAGAGAGAGAGAGAGAGAGAGCGAGAGAGAGGAGTGAGCGTGTGTGGGTGTGCTTGCGAGTGTATGTGTGTGCGAGAGAGTGAGTGAATGCATGTGTGTGTGCGCGAGTGTGTGTGTGTGTGTTTGTGTGCATGTCTGTATGTGTGTGTACGAGTGTGTGTGAGAGAGAGCGAAAGAGAGGGAGAGAGGGGAGAGAGCGAGAGAGAGAGAGACAGAGAAAGAGAGAGAGAGAAAGAGAAAGAGAGACATAGAGAGACAGAGAGAGAGAGAGAGAGAGAGAGAGAGAGAGAGAGAGAGAGAGAGAGAGAGAGAGAGAGAGAGAGAGAGAGAGAGAGAGAGAGAGAGAGAGAGAGAGAGAGAGAGACAGAGACAGAGAGCGAGAGAGAGAGAGACAAAACGGAGATGTATGGGTAAACCACTTCTCCAATCTTTTTGGCCCTATAACAGAGAACAAACAGCAAAAAAATATACATGATCAAATGCAAATCTTAGAATCAACTATTAAAGACTACCAGAACCCACTGGATTCTCCAATTACATTGAATTAACTACAGGACAAAATACAAACCCTCCAACCCAAAAAGTCCTGTGGTGTTGATGGTATCCTCAATGAAATGATAAAATATACAGACCACAAATTTCAATTAGCTATACTTAAACTCTTTAACATCATCCTTAGCTCTGGCATCTTCCCCAATATTTGGAACCAAGGACTGATCACCCCAATCCACAAAAGTGGAGACAAATTTGACCCCAATAACTACCGTGGGATATGCGTCAACAGCAATCTTGGGAAAATGCTCTGCATTATCATTAACAGCAGACTAGTTCATTTCCTCAGTGAAAACAATGTACTGAGCAAATGTCAAATTGGCTTTTTACCAAATTACCGTACGACAGACCACGTATTCACCCTGCACACCCTAATTGACAAACAAACAAACCAAAACAAAGGCAAAGTCTTCTCATGCTTTGTTGATTTCAAAAAAGCTTTTGACTCAATTTGGCATGAGGGTCTGCTATACAAATTGATGGAATGTGGGGTTGGGGAAAAAACATACGACATTATATAAAATCCATGTACACAAACAACAAGTGTGCGGTTAAAATTAGCAAAAAACACACACATTTCTTTCCACAGGGCCGTGGGGTGAGACAGGGATGCAGTTTAAGCCCCACCCTCTTCAACATATATATCAACGAATTGCCGAGGGCACTAGAACAGTCTGCAGCACCCGGCCTCACCCTATTAGAATCTGAAGTCAAATGTCTTCTGTTTGCTGATGATCTGGTGCTTTTGTCACCAACCAAGGAGGGCCTACAGCAGCACATAGATCTTCTGCACAGATTCTGTCAGACCTGGGCCCTGACAGTAAATCTCAGTAAGACAAAAATAATGGTGTTCCAAAAAAGGTCCAGTTGCCAGGAACACAAATACAAATTCCATCTAGACACCGTTGCCCTAGAGCACACAAAAAACTATACATACCTCGGCCTAAACATCAGCGCCACAGGTAACTTCCACAAAGCTGTGAACGATCTTAGAGACAAGGCAAGAAGGGCCTTCTCTGCCATCAAAAGGAATATAAAATGTGACATACCAATTAGGATCTGGATAAAAATACTTGAATCAGTTATAGAACCCATTGCCCTTTATGGTTCTGAGGTCTGGGGTCCGCTCACCAACCAAGAATTCACAAAATGGGACAAACACCAAATTGAGACTCTGCATGCAGAATTCTGCAAAAACATCCCCCGTGTACAACGTAAAACACCAAATAATGCATGCAGAGCAGAATTAGGCCAATACCCGCTAATTATCAAAATCCAGAAAAGAGCCGTTAAATTCTATAACCACTTAAAAGGAAGCGATTCCCAAACCTTCCATAACAAAGCCATCACCTACAGAGAGATGAACTTGGAGAAGAGTCCCCTAAGTAAGCTTGTCCTGGGGCTCTGTTCACAAACAGAAACAGACCCCACACAGCCCCAGGACAACAACAACAACACAATTGGACCCAAACAAATCATGAGAAAACAAAAAGAGAATTACTTGACACATTGGAAAGAACAAACAAAAAAAACAGAGCAAACTAGAATGCTATTTGGCCCTAAACAGAGAGTACACAGTGGCAGAATACCTGACCACTGTGACTGACCCAAACTTAAGGAAAGCTTTGACTATGTACAGACTCAGTGAGCATAGCCTTGCTATTGAGAAAGGCCGTCGTAGCCTGTCTTCTCTTGAGAGCCAGGTCTGCCTATGTGCACACTGCCCACAAAATGAGGTGGAAACTGAGCTGCACTTCCTAACCTCCTGCCAAATGTATGACCATATTAGAGACACATATTTCCCTCAGATTACACAGATCCACAAAGAATTTGAAAACAAACCCAATTTCCCTTATCTACTGGGTGAAAAACCACAGTGTGCCATCACAGCTGCAAGATTTGTGACCTGTTGCCACAAGAAAAGGGGAACCAGTGAAGAACAAACACCATTGTAAATACAACCCATATTTATGTTTATTTATTTTCCCATTTGTACTTTAACTATTTGCACATTGTTACAACACTGTATATAGACATAATATGACATTTGAAATGTCTTTATTCTTTTGAAACTTCTGAGTGTAATGTTTACTGTTAATATTTGTTGTTTATTTCACTTTTGTTTACTATCTACTTCACTTGCTTTGGCAATGTTAACACACGTTTCCCATGCCAATAAAGCCCTTAAATTGAATTGAAATTGAGAGAGAGAGAGAGGACTCCAGAGGGGCAAGGTGATGATGATGTTGTTCATCGCCACAGCAGCCAGGACAAGAGTGAGAACGCAGCTGCTGATATGGCAGGACTAATTACTAATCAACAGCAGAGATGGGTAGTGCTAGTTCATATCTCATTTAGATCTTCATTTATCAACAAAGGAAAATGGCAACCATCTGCATTCTGAACCACTCTCTTGCTACACTCTGGCACAGTCTGCAATATTTTGTTTCTAGATGGCAACATGTGACAGCAAATGCTAAGACACTATCGTGACTGAAGAACATGTCTCACGCCTCAACAACTACAAAAAAAGCATCAGGTTGACAGCTCTCACTCTCTGGCAGGTTGGTGTTGTTCAAAACACAAACAATAAAAAAGAGCATGAGGTAAATTATATTCAAAGGTGTCACCGCTTCAGAGGGAAAGCAAGTGCTCCCTTAGGAGCCTGTGTTGTGATTAATATTAATATGCTTAAACAACGGCAGTCAAAGAGCTGCACCGAGCCCGGGAGTTCTGTCAAGGCCCGAGACAGCTACGTTTCTTGCGGCGTGTACGAATTCCACACCTTCTACTCCCCACAGACACTGAGGCACACAGCGGTACGCCGTCACAGCTTCGACAAGCTTTTTAACATGGAGGTTTCACACTTCTTTGAACATTTATATAATAAATGATCGACCTTGCAAGCAATTCAAGACTCTATTATTATGGTGGGAGATTATAATACCGTTTTAAATAGCTCAATGGACCGTAAAGGAAATCACACTACAAACAAACAATCACCCTCATGCTCTTAAGGAAATCGTGAATGTCATGGATACATCAGAACTAGTAGATATATGGAGGCTTAAATATCCTGATCTAGTGAGATATACATGGCAGAGACTCAATCAAGCTAGTCGTCTTGACTTCTTTCTTATGTCATTCTCGTTGGCACCAAAAGTTTAAAAAGTGTTGATAGGGGACAAAATGCGGTCGGACCATCATATAATTGGCATATACATTACTCTTACTGAATTTCCACGTGGGCGAGGATATTGGAAATGTAATCAAAGCCTATTGGATGATAACTTGTTTTTAACTAGGACAGAGGAATTTATAACTGATTTTTTCCGACATGCAGTAGGGAAAAAAAGTATTTAGTCAGCCACCAATTGTGCAAGTTCTCCCACTTAAAAAGATGAGAGAGGCCTGTAATTTTCATCATAGGTACACGTCAACTATGACAGACAAATTGAGAAAAAAAATCCAGAAAATCACATTGTAGGATTTTTAATGAATTTATTTGCAAATTATGGTGGAAAATAAGTATTTGGTCACCTACAAACAAGCAAGATTTCTGGCTCTCACAGACCTGTAACTTCTTCTTTAAGAGGCTCCTCTGTCCTCCACTTGTTACCTGTATTAATGGCACCTGTTTGAACTTGTTTTCAGTATAAAAGACACCTGTCCACAACCTCAAACAGTCACACTCCAAACTCCACTATGGCCAAGACCAAAGAGCTGTCAAAGGACACCAGAAAGAAAATTGTAGACCTGCACCAGGCTGGGAAGACTGAATCTGCAATAGGTAAGCAGCTTGGTTTGAAGAAATCAACTGTGGGAGCAATTATTAGGAAATGGAAGACATACAAGACCACTGATAATCTCCCTCGATCTGGGGCTCCACGCAAGATCTCACCCCGTGGGGTCGAAATGATCACAAGAACGGTGAGCAAAAATCCCAGAACCACACGGGGGGACCTAGTGAATGACCTGCAGAGAGCTGGGACCAAAGTAACAAAGCCTACCATCAGTAACACACTACGCCGCCAGGGACTCAAATCCTGCAGTGCCAGACGTGTCCCCCTGCTTAAGCCAGTACATGTCCAGGCCCGTCTGAAGTTTGCTAGAATGCATTTGGATGATCCAGAAGAGGATTGGGAGAATGTCATATGGTCAGATGAAACCAAAATATAACTTTTTGGTAAAAACTCAACTCGTCGTGTTTGGAGGACAAAGAATGCTGAGTTGCATCCAAGAACACCATACCTACTGTGAAGCATGGGGGGGTGGAAACATCATGCTTTGGGGCTGTTTTTCTGCAAAGGGACCAGGACGACTGATCCGTGTAAAGGAAAGAATGAATGGGGCCATGTATCGTGAGATTTTTAGTGAAAACCTCCTTCCATCAGCAAGGGCATTGAAGATGAAACGTGGCTGGGTCTTTCAGCATGACAATGATCCCAAACACACCGCCCGGGCAACGAAGGAGTGGCTTCGTAAGAAGCATTTCAAGGTCCTGGAGTGGCCTAGCCAGTCTCCAGATCTCAACCCCATTGAAAATCTTTGGAGGGAGTTGAAAGTCTGTGTTGCTCAGCGACTGCCCCAAAACATCACTGCTCTAGAGGAGATCTGCATGGAGGAATGGGCCAAAATACCAGCAACATTGTGTGAAAACCTTGTGAAGACTTACAGAAAACGTTTGACCTGTGTCATTGCCAACAAAGGGTATATAACAAAGTATTGAGAAACTTTTGTTATTGACCAAATACTTATTTTCCACCATAATTTGCAAATAAATTCATTAAAAATCCTACAATGTGATTTTCTGGAAAAAAAATCTAATTTTGTCTGTCATAGTTGACGTGTACCTATGATGAAAATTACAGGCCTCTCTCATCTTTTTAAGTGGGAGAACTTGCACAATTGGTGGCTGACTAAATACTTTTTCCCCCCACTGTATCTGAAATAGAGGCCGCAAAACAACCAACTTTAATTAATTGATTGTTTTGTATTTCATTCTAGAGAAAGCTTAATAAACAGACTTTTGTGGTAGTTTTTGTTCTGCATGGTAGAAAGAAAATCACAGTTTATTGCATTGCCAAATGAATTGCATTGATAAATCCTACGCAAAGCTTTAAGATTAATCTGTATATATTAGAATGATGTCATTACTGTGGCAATATACATTTAGTGCACTGAATAGTTTATGGTTCATTATATTAATTGTCAACATGCATAAACATTTTCATGAGGAACAAATGTAGATGCCTCATTTTATTTCCAGGATATGTTATTGTGAAAATGTAAATTAACAGTGCATGCACACATCTAATATACAGGTAACTGCCAAAATAATGGAAACACATGAGTAAATGAGGGTTCTGGCGGCTCTGTTATGGTGTGGAGTGCATTTTCCTGGCATGGTTTAGGTCCACTCAACGCCTTAGAGGGCAAGGTAAACATTCAACCTATGGTGAATCATTTCTATCCTGATGGGAGTGGATGACAATGCCCCCGTCCACAGGGCACGAGTGGTCAATGAATGGTTTGATGAGCATGAAAACGATGTAAACCATATGCAACGGCCGTCTCAATCACCAGATCTCAACCCAATTGAACACTAATGGGAAATTCTGGTGCGTTTGCCTTAGACTGCATTTTTCACCACCATCAGCAAATTATGGAATTTATCTTGGAAGAATGGTGTCACATCCCTCCAACAGAGTTCCAGACACTTGTAGAATCTATGCCAAGGCGCATTGAAGCTGTTCTGGCGGCTCGTGGTGGCCCAATGCCCTTTTACGCTTTATGTTGGTGATTCCTTTATTTTGGCAGTTACCTGTACATAAACCACTTACAGAATTTGAATTATTGTTATGTTCATGATAAGTAATATGAACGAATGCCATGGTCAAATACACTTAATAGCGCAATTAGATTCCTGCTGATTTGTATTCAGAAAAAAAGTTAAATTGTGTTATTTTTACAATGATCCAAACTGCTTGGATAATTAAATGTGTTTTTAATTCATAGTGGCCATTACCTCAAGAGGATAACTGATCTGAATCAACTGTTTGTTAATTCTTTGGCAAAATGGTTCACACAACATATGGGTTAGCTAGTACAACTGAATGGAAGAGGCTGTTTTCAGAGTTACTAGGTGGATGGCTTAACATTAGTATTTGTTAACACAAGTATTTGATACACTGCCGATTTTGCAGGTTTTCCTACTTACAAAGCATGTAGAGGTCTGTAATTTTTATCATAGGTACACTTAAAACTGTGAGAGACGGAATCTAAAACAAAAATCCAGAAAATCACATTGTATGATTTTTAAGTAATTCATTTGCATTTTATTGCATGACATAAGTATTTGATCACCTACCAACCAGTAAGAATTCCGGCTCTCTCAGACCTGTTAGTTTTTATTTAAGAAGCCCTCCTGTTCTCCACTCATTACCTGTATTAACTGCACCTGTTTGAACTCGTTACCTGTATAAAAGACACCTGTCCACACACTCAATCAAACAGACTCCAACCTCTCCACAATGGCCAAGACCAGAGAGCTGTGTAAGGACATCAGGGATAAAATTGTAGACCTGCACAAGGCTGGGATGGGCTACAGGACAATAGGCAAGCAGCTTGGTGAGAAGGCAACAACTGTTGGCGCAATTATTAGAAAATGGAAGAAGTTCAAGATGACGGTCAATCACCCTCAGTCTGGGGCTCCATGCAAGATCTCACCTCGTGGGGCATCAATGATCATGAGGAAGGTGAGGGATCAGCCCAGAACTACACGGCAGGACCTGGTCAATGACCTGAAGAGAGCTGGGACCACAGTCTCAAAGAAAACCATTAGTAACACACTACGCCGTCATGGATTAAAATCCTGTAGCGCACGCAAGGTCCCCCTGCTCAAGCCAGCGCATGTCCAGGCCCTTCTGAAGTTTGCCAATGACCATCTGGATGATCCAGAGGAGGAATGGGAGAAGGTCATGTGGTCTGATGAGACAAAAATAGAGCTTTTTGGTCTAAACTCCACTCGCCGTGTTTGGAGGAAGAAGAAGGATTAGTACAACCCCAAGAACACCATCCCAACCGTGAAGCATGGAGGTGGAAACATCATTCTTTGGGGATGCTTTTCTGCAAAGGGGACAGGACGACTGCACCATATTGAGGGGAGGATGGATGGGGCCATGTATCGCAAGATCTTGGCCAACAACCTCCTTCCCTCAGTAAGAGCATTGAAGATGGGTCGAGGCTGGGTCTTCCAGCATGACAATGACCCGAAACACACAGCCAGGGCAACTAAGGAGTGGCTCCGTAAGAAGCATCTCAAGGTCCTGGAGTGGCCTAGCCAGTCTCCAGACCTGAACCCAGTAGAACATCTTTGGAGGGAGCTGAAAGTCCGTATTGCCCAGCGACAGCCCCGAAACCTGAAGGATCTGGAGAAGGTCTGTATGGAGGAGTGGGACAAAATCCCTGCTGCAGTGTGTGCAAACCTGGTCAAGACCTACAGGAAACGTATGATCTCTGTAATTGCAAACAAAGGTTTCTGTACCAATTATGAAGTTCTGCTTTTCTGATGTATCAAATACTTATGTCATGCAATAAAATGCAAATGAATTACTTAAAAATCATACAATGTGATTTTCTGGATTTTTGTTTTAGATTCCGTCTCTCACAGTTTTAAGTGTACCTATGATAAAAATTACAGACCTCTACATGCTTTGTAAGTAGGAAAACGTGCAAAATCGGCAGTGTATCAAATACTTGTTCTCCCCACTGTACATGTAGGTAGAGTTATTAAAGTGACTATGCATAGATAATAAACAGAGAGTAGCAGCAGCGTAAAAGGAGGGGGGTAGCCATTTGATTAGATGTTCAGGAGTCTTATGGCTTGGGGGTAGAAGCTGTTTAGAAGCCCCTTGGACCTAGACTTGGCGCTCCAGTACCGCTTGCCGTGCGGTAGCAGAGAGAACAGTCTGACTAGGGCGGCTGGAGTCTTTGACAATTTTTAGGGCCTTCCTCTGACACTGCCTGGTATAGAGGTCCTGGATGGCAGGAAGCTTGGCCCCAGTGATGTACTGGGCCGTACACACTACCCTCTGTAGTGCCTTGCGGTCGGAGGCCGAGCAGTTGCCATACCAGGCAGTGATGCAACCAGTCAGGATGCTCTCGATGGTGCAGCTGTAGAAGCTTTTGAGGATCTGAGAACCCATACCAAATCTTTTCAGTCTCCTGAGGGGGAATAGGTTTTGTCATACCCTCTTCACGACTGTTTTGGTGTGCTTGGACCATGTTAGTTTGTTGGTGATGTGGACACCAAGGAACTTGAAGCTCTCACCCTGCTCCACTACAGCCCCGTCGATGAGAATGGGGGCGTGCTCGGTCCTCTTCTTTTTCCTGTAGTCCACAATCATCTCCTTTGTCTTGATCACGTTGAGGGAGAGGTTGTTGTCCTGGCACCACAGGGCCAGGTCTCTGACCTCCTCCCTATAGGCTGTCTCGTCTTTGTCGGTGATCAGGCCTACCACTGTTGTGTCATCGGCAAACTTAATGATGGTGTTGGAGTCGTGCCTGGCCATGCAGTCATGAGTTAACAGGGAGTACAGGAGGGGACTGAGCACACACCCCTGAGGGGCCCCCGTGTTGAGGATCAGCGTGGCGGATGTGTTTTTACCTACCCTTACCACCAGGGGGCAGCCCGTCAGGAAGTCCAGGATCCAGTTGCAAAGGGAGGTGTTTAGTCCCAGGGTCCTTAGCTTGGTGATGAGCTTTGAGGGCACTATGGTGTTGAAAACTGAGCTGTAGTCAATGTATAGCATTCTCAAATAGGTGTTCCTTTTGTCCAGGTGTAAAAGGGCAGTGTGGAGTGCAATAGAGATTGCATCATCTGTGGATCTGTTGGGGCGGTATGCAAATTGGAGTGGGTCTAGGGTTTCTGGGATAATGGTGTTGATGTGAGCCATGACCAGCCTTTCAAAGCACTTCATGGCTACAGACGTAAGTGCTACGGGTCGGTAGTCATTTAGGCAGGTTACCTTAGTGTTCTTGGGCACAGGGACTATGGTGGTCTACTTGAAACATGTTGGTATTACAGACTCAGACAGGGAGAGGTTGAAAATGTCAGTGAAGACACTTGCCAGTTGGTCAGCGCATGCTCGGAGTACACGTCCTGGTAATCCGTCTGGCCCTGCGGCCTTGTGAATGTTGACCTGTTTAAAGGTATTACTCACATCAACTACGGAGAGCGTGATCACACAGTCGTCCGGAACAGCTGATGCTCTCATGCATGTTTCAGTGTTACTTGCCTTGAAGCGAGTATAAAAGTAATTTAGCTCATCTGGTATGCTCGTGTCACTGGGCAGCTCGCGGCTCTGCTTCCCTTTGTAGTCCGTAATAGTTTGCAAGCCCTGCCACATCCGACGAGCGTCAGAGCTGGTGTAGTACGATTCGATCTTAGTCCTGTATTGACGCTTTGCCTGTTTGATGGTTCGTCAGAGGGCATAGCGGGATTTCTTATAAGGTTCCGGGTTAGAGACCCGCTCCTTGAAAGCAGCAGCTCTACCCTTTAGCTCAGTGCGGATGTTGCCTGTAATCCATTGCTTCTGGTTTGGGTATGTACGTACAGTCACTGTGGGGACGACGTCATCGATGCACTTATTGACGAAGCTAGTGACTGATGTGGTGTACTCCTCAATGCCATCGGTAGAATCCCGGAACATATTCCAGTCTGTGCTAGCAAAACAGTCCTGTAGCTTAGCATCTGCTTCATCTGACCACTTTTTTTTTGACCGAGTCACTGTGCTTCCTGCTTTAGTTTTTGCTTGTAAGCAGGAATCAGGAGGATAGAATTATGGTCAGATTTGCCAAATGGAGGAGCGGGAGAGCTTTGTATGCGTCTCTGTGTGTGGAGTAAAGGTGGTCTAGAGTTTTTTTCCCCTCTGGTTGCACATTTAACATGCTGGTAGAAATGAGGTAAAACTGATTTAAGTTTCCCTGCATTAAAGTCCCCGACAACTAGGAGCGCCGCCTCTGGATGAGCGTTTTCCTGTTTGCTTATGGCAGAATACAGCTCATTGGGTGCGGTCATAGTGCCAGCATCGGTTTGGGGTGGTAAATAGACAGCTACGAAGAATATAGGTGGGTACATGGGCACATGGGTACCCTCATAGATATCATCCTGACTAACATACCCTCTAAATACACCTCAGCTGTCTTCAACCAGGATCTCAGCGATCACTGCCTTATTGCCTGCGTCCGTAACGGGTCCGCGGTCAAACGACCACCCCTCATCACTGTCAAACGCTCCCTAAAACACTTTAGCGAGGAGGCCTTCCTAATTGACCTGGCCCAGGTATCCTGGATGGATATCGATCTCATTCCGTCAGTAGAGGATGCCTGGTTGTTCCTTAAAAGTAATTTCCTCTCAATCTTAAATAAACATGCCCCATTCAAAAAATACAGAACTAAGAACCGATATAGCCCCTGGTTCTCCTCAGACTTGACTGCCCTTGACCAGCACAAAAACATCCTGTGGCGTACAGCATTAGCATCAAATAGCCCCCGCGATATGCAACTTTTCAGGGAAGTTAGGAACCAATATACACAAGCAGTCAGGAAAGCAAAGGCTAACTTTTTCAAACAGAAATTTGCATCCTGTAGCACTAACTCCAAAAAGTTTTGGGACACTGTAAAGTCCATGGAGAATAAGAGCACTTCCTCCCAGCTGCCCACTGCACTGAGGCTAGGAAACACTATCACCACCGATAAATCTACAATAATCGAGAATTTCAACAAGCATTTTGCTACAGCTGGCCATGCTTTCCATCTGGCTACCACTAACCCGGCCACCAACTCTGCACCCTCTGCTGCAACTTGCCCATGCCCCCCGCTTCTCCTTCACACAAATTCAGACAGCTGATGTTTTGAAAGCGCTGCAAAATCTGGACCCCTACAAATCAGCTGGGCTAGACAATCTGGACCCTTTCTTTCTAAAACTAGCCGCCGAAATTGTCGCTACCCCTATTACTAGTCTGTTCAACCTCTCTTTCATAACGTCTGAGATCCCCAGAGATTGGAAAGCTGCCGCGGTCATCCCCCTCTTCAAAGGGGTGACACTCTAGATCCAAATTGCTACAGACCTATATCCATCCTGCCCTGCCTTTCGAAAGTATTCGAAAGCCAAGTTAACAAACAGATAATCGACCATTTCGAATACCACCGTACCTTCTCCGCTATGCAATCCGGTTTCCGAGCTGGTCACGGGTGCACTTCAGCCACGCTCAAGGTCCTAAACGATATTATAACCGCGATTGATAATAGACAGTACTGTGCAGCCGTCTTCATCGACCTGGCCAAGGCTTTCGACTCTGTCAACCACCGCATTCTTATTGGCAGACTAAATAGCCTTGGTTTCTCAAATGACTGCCTCGCCTGGTTCACCAACTACTTCTCAGATAGAGTTCAGTGTGTCAAATCGGAGGGCCTGTTGTCTGGACCTATGGCAGTCTCTATGGGGGTGCCACAGGGTTCAATTCTTGGGCCGACACTTTTCTCTGTGTATATCAATGATGTCGCTCTTGCTGCTGGTGACTCTCAGATCCACCTCTACGCAGACGACACCATTTTGTATACATCTGGCCCTTCATTGGACACTGTGTTAACAAACCTCCAAACGAGCTTCAATGCCATACAACAATCCTTCAGTAGCCTCCAACTGCTCTTAAACACTAGTAAAACTAAATGCATGCTTTTCAATCGAACGCTGCTGGCACCCGCCCACCCGACTAGAATCACCACTCTCGACGGGTCTGACCTAGAGTATGTGGACAACTACAAATACCTAGGTGTCTGGTTAGACTGTAAACTCAACTTCCAGACTCACATAAAGAATCTCCAATCCAAAGTTAAATCTAGAATCGGCTTCCTATTTCGCAACAAAGCCTCCTTCACTCATGCTGCCAAACATGCCCTCGTAAAACTGACTATCCTACCGATCCTTGACTTCGGCGATGTCATTTACAAAATAGCCTCCAACACTCTACTCAGCAAATTGGATGTAGTCTATCACAGTGCCATCCGTTTTGTCTCCAAAGCCCCATACACTACCCACCACTGTGACCTGTACGCTCTTGTTGGCTGGTCCTCACTACATGTTCGTCGTCAAACCCACTGGCTCCAGGCCATCTATAAATCACTGCTAGGCAAATCCCCGCCTTATCTTAGCTCATTGGTCACCATAGCAGCACCCACCCGTAGTCTGCGCTCCAGCAGGTATATCTCACTGGTCATTCCCAAAGCCAACACCTCCTTTGGCCGCCATTCCTTCCAGTTCTCTGCTGCCAATGACTGGAACGAATTGCAAAAATCTCTGAAGCTGTAGACTCTTATCTCCCTCAATAACTTTAAGCATCAGTTGTCAGAGCACCTTACCGATCACTGCACCTGTACACAGCCCATCTGAAATTAGCCCACCCAACTACCTCATCCCTATATTGTTATTTATTTTGCTCTTTTGCACCCCAGTATCTCTATTTGCACATAATCTCTTGCACATCTAGCATTCCAGTGTTAATACTATTGTAATTATTCTGCACTATAGCCTATTTACTGCCTTACCTCCATAACTTGCTACATTTGCACACACTGTATATATATTTTCTGTTGTATTTCTGACTTTATGTTTTTTACCCCATATGTAACTCTGTGTTGTTGTTTTTTATTGCACTACTATGCTTTATCTTGGCCAGGTCGCAGTTGTAAATGAGAACCTGTTCTCAACTGGCTTACCTGGTTAAATAAAGGTGAAATAAAAATTTAAAAAAATAGATGAAAATGTGGCTAGACGTCAAGATGACACTTCACACAATTTATTTCCATTGCCTGCATGACAAATCTGATACTTTGAACTATTGGGAGATAATTTATTAAAGGACAAGTTTAGTATTTTAGACCAAAGAAGTCTATGGGCTAGGGTTGGGCGGTATCCAGATTTTCATACTGTCATACCATTTCTGTACCATACCGGGGTATATACGGTATTACCGAATGTGAACACATGGGGCGCCATTTCCCTAAAAAACTATTAAGGCAACAGGGATCTTGATCCAGGAGGGGATTGAATGTCTCTGCTGTAACCAAGAACCCTAATCTTGACATCTAGCCCCATAGATAGCAAGTTAGCAAAACAAATGCATAGCTGGAAACCCTGATCTTAGATTTCTTATAGTTACACTTAACTTATAGTTATAATCAGTGGCATAGCACGTTCGAGGGGGAGCACCCAACCTTCCCCAAGTAAAATAAAAATCATACCTTCTGTATTTAGAAATACCCCGGTATGAACGGTATATCGCCAAAGACCACTATGGGCCAAGAGAGACTTACCCACGGCTTTGTATCTTTGACTTTGGGGCATGAACATTATGTTCCACTGTAAGCTTGAGCCTATTTAGTGAAGAGAAATCACGCCAGGGTATCTGTCTGTCTGTCTAGACCAGTTATCTAATCACTGCCTGCCTCTAATCCTCTTGCAGTGGGTTACGATGCTCCACTGTATCTCTGGTAAGAGCCACGATGCTGCAGCTGGTTACTGCTGCAGAGGTTCTGATCCTCCCACAGGATAGGCTGGCACAGTGTCGAGCTTGACGTCACAGTGCCGAGCTTGACGTCAGGGACACAGGCTGCACTTCATTCCATTAAGATGTTCCCTCCCATCTACCCTTCCGCAATCCACCTTTGCAGAATGTATCTGATAAGACTGGTTAGGATCATAGTCAGGAGGTAGAAGTTACTAAACCAGCGGACAAAAGATGTTGAAGTGATGCCATTATGTTTTTTTTGCAACTCGAAAAATACACTACCAGTCAAAAGTTTGGACACACCTACTCATTCAAGGGTTTTTCTTTTCTTTTTACTATTTTTTACATTGCAGAATAATTGTGAAGATATCAAAACTATGAAATAAAATATGGAATCATGTAGCAAACAAAAAAGTTTTAAACAAATCAAAATATATTTTATATTTGAGAATCTTCAAATAGCCACCCTTTGCCTCGATGACAGCTTTGCATGCGCTTGGCATTCTCTCAACCAGCTTCACCTGGAATGCTTTCCCAACAGTTTTGAAGGAGTTTCCACATATTCTGAGCACTTGTTGGCTGCTTTTCCTTCACTCTGCGGTCCGACATCCCAAACCATCTCAATTGGGTTGAGGTTGGGGGATTGTGGAGGCCAGGTCATCTGATGCAGCACTCCATCACTCTCCTTCTTGGTCAAATAGCCCTTACACAGCCTGGAGGTGTGTTGGGTCATTGTCCTGTTGAAAAACAAATGATTGTCCCACTAAGCCCAAACCAGATGGGATGGCGTATCGCTGTAGAATGCTGTGGTAGCTATGCTTGTTAAGTGTGCCTCGAATTCTAAATAAATCACAGACAGTGTCACCAGCAAAGCACCCCCAAACCATAACTCCTCCTCCTCCATGCTTTACGGTGGGAAATACACATGCGGAGATCCTCCGTTCACCCACACCGCGTCTCACAAAGACACGGCGGTTGGAACCAAAAATCTCCAATTTGGACACATTTCCACCGGTCTAATGTCCATTGCTCATGTTTCTTGATCCAAGCAGGTCTCTTCTTCTTATTGGTGTCCATTAGTAGTGGTTTCTTTGCAGCAATTTGACCATGAAGGCCTGATTCACACAGTCCCCTCTGAACAGTTGATGTTGAGATGTGTCTGTTACTTGAATTCTGTGAAGCATTTATTTGGGCTGCAATTTCTGAGGCTGGTAACTCTAATGAACTTATCCTCTGCAGCAGAGTTAACTCTGGGTCTTCCATTCCTGTCGCAGTCCTCATGAGAGCCAGTTTCATCATAGCGCTTGATTCTTCAAATGCTCCGTATTGACTAACCTTCATGTCTTAAAGTAATGATGGACTGTTGTTTCTCTTTGCTTATTTGAGCTGTTCTTGCCATAATATGGACTTGGTATTTTACCAAATAGGGCTATCTTCTGTATAGGCCCCGTGTAGCTCAGTTGGTAGAGCATGGCGTTTGCAACACCATGGTTGTGGGTTCGATTCCCACGGGGGGCCAGTATGAAAAATGTATGCACTCACTAACTGTAAGTCGCTCTGGATAAGAGCGTCTGCTGAATGACTTAAATGTAAATGTATACCCCCCCCCCTACCTTGTCACAACACAACTGATTGGCTCAAATGCATTAAGAAGGAAATACATTCCGGTGACTACCTCATGAAGCTGGTTGAGAGAATGTGTTTAACACTTTTTTGGTTACTACATGATTCCATATGTGTTATTTCATAGTTTTGATGTCTTAACTATTATTCTACAATGTAGAAAATAGTAAAAATAAAGAAAAACCCTGGAATGAGTAGGTGTTCTAAAACTTTTGACTGGTACTGTACATCTTTATCTGGTTGTTATCTGGTTGTAATCTGACCAGATAACAACCAGAAGATAATGTCTTTCCCATGATGTCTTGGTCTCGTCATGAAAAAATAAATCTAAACATGATCGCAACAGAGACCAGTTGGTTATAATCTAGTTATACTGCTTTTCCTCACAAGATGCATGCTGTTGACTGACATATTCTATAGATAATTGATATTGCCAGAAGCATCTCACAGAAAAGGAGGCACTGCTGTGAACAAGGCATATCCCCTCGTTTGTGTTGAATATACAGGAGAGGCTTTGACTACAAACTAATAATGTGCTGAAACACAGAATCCTGTCCCAGTCACCGTGTATGAGCAAGTATTTGGACTTTGACAATTTTTTTTGTTTTTGGGCTCTGTACTCCAGCACTTAGGGATTGAAATCATACAATTACTATGAGGTGAACCGTTTAGAAATTATAGCACTTTAGCACAAGTCATTTGTATTGTAAATAAGTATAGAATATGTTTCTAAACACTTCTACATTAATGTGGATGCTACCATGATTACGGATAAACCCGAATGAATCGTGAATAATGATGAGTGAGAAAGTTACAGAAGGGTCAAAGATCATACCCCCAAGACATGCTAACCTCTCACCATTACCAATAACAGGGGAGGTTAGCATTTTATATCATACCCCCAAGACATGCTAACCTCTCACCATTACCAATATCAGGGGAGGTTAGCATTTTATATCATACCCCCAAGACATGCTAACCTCTCACCATTACCAATATCAGGGGAGGTTAGCATTTTATATCATACCCCAAAGACATGCTAACCTCTCACCATTACCAATATCAGGGGAGATTAGCATGTTATATCATACCCCCAAGACATGCTAACCTCTCACCATTACCAATATCAGGGGAGGTTAGCATTTTATATCATACCCCCAAGACATGCTAACCTCTCACCATTACCAATATCAGGGGAGGTTAGCATTTTTCAGGGGGTATGATATTTATGCCTCTGTAACTTTCAAAATACACTCAAATTAAAGCTGACAGTCTGCACTTTAACCTCATAGTCATTGTATGATTTCAAATCCTAAGTGCTTTGAGTGCAAAGCCAAAACAACAACAAAAAGGTGTCACTGTCCAAATACTTTTGGACCTCACTGTAATATTGCATTGGCCTAGCTCCCACTTCCACGTTGCTTTCAAATAGCTGTGTGTGTCAGCTGTACACAATCAATTACGCAACCTCCCCTCAACACACACACAGAGTTTCTGTTCGATGGTGCATGTGCATCATTTAGAATTAACTTTTATTTGTGGTGGAGCTACAAAGAGGAGGCAGTCAATGTGTTCTACACAGTGGTGGGTTAACACCCTGTGTCTGTGTGCTCCATTCATTTAGCTCCCTAAGAGCCCTCCTCTCCAACACTGGTTAGTTAATACAGTAGTTACATGGGCTGATTGCTGAGGGAAATGACTCGGAAGGAATCAGACGGAAAACTTCCTAGTTGTCGAAGTTAACAAAGTCATGCCATCGAAAATGCCTTGAGCTATAATTAACCATTAGCAATAAGAGTAAATATTGTTTCACCCCCCAATAACTATACTGAACAAAAATGTAAACGCAACATGCAACAATTTCAATGATTTTACGGAGTTACAGTTCATATAAGGCCCTAATCTATGGATTTCACATGACTGGGCAGGGGCGCAGCCATGGGTGGGCCTGGGAGGGCATAGGCCCACCCACTTGGGAGCCATGCCCACCCACTGGGGAGCCAGGCCCAGCCAATCAGAGAAAATGTTTCCCCACAAAAGGGCTTTTTTACAGACAGAAATACTCCTCAGTTTCATCAGCTGTCTGGGTGGCTGTTCTCAGACGATCACGCAGGTGAAGAAGCCGGATGTGGAGGTCCTGGGCTGACATGGTTACACGTGGTCTGCGGTTGTGAGGCTGGTTGGACGTACTACCAAATTCTCTAAAACGACGTTGGAGGCGGCTTATGGTAGACAAATGAACATTCAATTATCTAGCAACAGCTCTGGTGGACATTCCTGCAGTCAGCATGCAAGTATCTTCTGTACCATTTTCATGAGATTGGTGATATAAAGGATAGTGTACCCATCATTATAGCATCATTACAGCATCATTATAGCATGAAGTAATGCAAAATAGACATAATGGGAATCAAAGTAACATGCTGACCGTCTGACCGACCAAGATGTGTTCCCACAGGTGATACTGGCTGACCAAGATGGGTTCCCCCAGGTGATACTGACTGACCCAAATGGATTTCCACAGGTGATACTGGCTGACCAAGATGGGTTCCCACAGGTGATACTGGCTGACCAAGATGGGTTCCCCCAGGTGATACTGACTGACCCAAATGGATTTCCACAGGTGATACTGGCTGACCAAGATGGGTTCCCACAGGTGATACTGGCTGACCAAGATGGGTTCCCACAGGTGATACTGACCGACCAATATGGGTTCCCACAGGTGATACTGGCTGACCAAGATGGGTTCCCACAGGTGATACTGGCCGACCAAGATGGGTTCCCACAGGTGATACTGACCGACCAAGATGGGTTCCCACAGGTGATACTGACAGACCAAGATGGGTTCCCACAGGTGATACTGAGTGTCTGACCGACCAAGATGGGTTCCCACAGGTGATACTGACCGACCAAGATGGGTTCCCACAGGTGATACTGACCGACCAAGATGGGTTTATTCACATTTATTTTTTCTACGCTGCTAAGTGGATATGATTGGAGGCTTACCTGGTCCCAGTCTATACTGCGGAAAAACGTGTGCGACTTGATGTCAGTGAAGCCCGTTTGGACCTGGCAACCCAGACGCTCTTTGGGGTCCTGTTAGGTAGAGAGAAATTAGTAGAATCAAGAGTTGACGTGATTAATTAAATTCAAATGTATTTTATAAACCGGTTTTAACAGCAGCAATTGTCACAATGTGGTTTACAGATCCCCAGCCTAAAACCCCAAAGAGCAAGCAGTGCAGAGGCAGAAAGAAGAACAGTGGCTAGGGAAAAACTAGGTGGCTTATTGCACCAATTACAGCAAATTACAGCAATGTGATCTTGGTATAATGTAGAGATGTAATATTTACTCAAATTAAACACAAAGTTCAGTATGTATTTCCCTCAAACAAACCCTTACACTATTCCTCCACCCTTGTAATATCCCCAAACTAGTTGATTATCACCAATGAAAGAAGCACTAACTCCTTATGCTGCCAGCAATTCACGTGTCACCGATTGAACTAACAGTGTAACTCCACAATCATATAATATTTTCTTTACATACACTGCCGGTCAAAAGTTTTAGAACACCTACTCATTCGAGGGTTTTTCTTTATTTTTCCTATTTTCTACATTGTAGAATAATAGTGAAGACATCAAAACTATGAAATAACACATATGGAATCATGTAGTAACCCGAAAAGTGTTAAACAAACCAAAATATATTTTATATTTGAGATTCTTCAAATAGCCACCCTTTGCCTTGATTACAGCTTTGCACACTCTTGGCATTCTCTCAACCAGCTTCACCTGGAATGCTTTTCCAACAGTCTTGAAGGAGTTCCCACATATGCTGAGCACTTGTTGGCTGCTTTTCCTTCACTCAGCGGTCCGACTCATCCCAAACCATCTCAATTTGGTTGAGGTCGGGGGATTGTGGAGGCCAGGTCATCTGATGCAGAACTCCATCACTAATCTTCTTGGTGAAATAGTCCTTACACAGCCTGGAGGTGTGTTGGGTCATTGTCCTGTTGAAAAACAAATGATAGTCCCACTAAGCCCAAACCAGATGGGATGGTGTATCGCTGCAGAATGCTGTGGTAGCCATGCTGGTTAAGTGTGCCTTGAATTCTAAATAAATCACAGACAGTGTCACCAGCAAAGCACCCCCACACCATAACACCTCCTCCTCCATGCTTTATAGTGGGAAATACACATGCGGAGATAATCCGTTCACCCACACCACATCTCACAAAGACACGGCGGTTGGAACAAGAAATCTCAAATTTGGACTCCAGACCAAAGGACACATTTCCACCGGTCTAATGTCCATTACTCGTGTTTCTTGGCCCAAGCAAGTCTCTTCTTATTATTGGTGTCCATTAGTAGTGGTTTCTTTGCAGCAATTCGACCATGAAGGCCTGATTGACACAGTCTCCTCTGAACAGTTGATGTTGAGATGTGTCTGTTACTTGAACTCTGTGAAGCATTTATTTGGGCTGCAATTTCTGAGGCTGGTAACTCTAATGAACTTATCCTCTGCAGCAGATGTAACTCTGGGTCTTCCTTTCCTGTGGCGGTCCTCATGAGAGCCAGTTTCATCATAGCGCTTGATGGTTTTTGCGACTGCACTTGAAGAAACTTTCAAAGTTCTTGAAATGTTCCATATTGACTGACCTTCATGTCTTAAAGTAATGATGGACTGTCGTTTCTCTTTGATTATTTGAGCTGTTCTTGCTATAATATGGACTTGGTCTTTTACCAAATAGGTCTATCTTCTGTATACCCACTTTACCTTGTCACAACACAACTGATTGGCTCAAAAGCATTAAGAAGGAAAGAAATTCCACAAATTAACTTTTAAGAAGGCACACCTGTTAATTGAAATGCATTCCAGGTGACTACCACATGAAGCTGGTTGAGAGAATGCCAAGAGTGTGCAAAGCTGTCATCAAGGCAAATGGTGGCTATTTGAAGAATCTCAAATATAAAATATATTTTGATTTGTTTAACACTTTTTTGGTTACTACATGATTTCATATGTGTTATTTCATAATGTTGATGTCTTCACTATTATTCTACAATGTAGAAAATAGTAAAAATAAAGAAAACCCCTTGAATGAGTAGGTGTTCTAAAACTTTTGACCGGTAGTGTATATTTTTATTTTTATATTTTTATATTTAATTTACAGCTGATTCATTTGCTACTATTTTCTACTATTCTGTTAGAAATGTAATCCGGAGTAGTAGTTTTTGTTAAATGGAGCCAGTATTTCCTTGACAGCTGAAATACGCTAGCCTATCTGTTGACTCCCAACAGTGGGGCTATGGTATTTTCATCAGTACAATCATTTTAATATCACCGCCCTAACTAGCAAAGATTTAATGTGAAAAGCTCCAAGGCCATTCACTCTCCACTATACTGTCTTACTATAGCCATGTATATCAGGTACACTGACACATGTAGAAACAAATACACTCATAAGTCACCGCAGACACTGTGAGCAAAACACACATGGCCGTACGCACGCACACACACACACACACGTACACAAGTAAAAACATCCATAACACACACACAAACACACACACTCGCTGTCTCTCGGCCAAATGGATATGGCCTTCATAGAATGGCTGTCATGGTGCTGTCCTAATAGTGTCTTGGCCACGTTCCTACACAGGCTGATTTCACTGAGGGGGAGGGAGGGAGACGCTTTATTGGACGCACTTGGTGAACACTACAGTGTCCTTCTCTCACCTTGTTTAAAAAGCCCTTCAGCACGCTGGCAGCCTTTACCGACAGAGACCTTGGGATGCGAATTGTTTTTTCCAGAATAACTGTGTGGAGAAGACAGAGAGAGAGAGAGAATGCATGAGAAAGAGAGAGGGAGGACAATCCTGCGGAGGGAGGGAGGCAAACAATTGGTGATTCACCATCCAACCTGCCTGTGTCTGCTGCGTATGAGCTGAAGGGGAGGAGGAGGAGAGAGGAGTAGAGAGAGGAGGAGGCTCTTCTGTGACTGCTTCAGTCGTGTGCCGCCTTGAGACTCGTGGCACACAGGCTGGATACAGGCTCGACACACCAGTGTACCGCCCCACTGTAGTACAGCAAGTTCTGTTTTCCACAGTGGGAAACAGTTTGGTGGTATTGCGTAGCAGCTGACCTTGTTGGTTAGTTGGACCCACTGACACTCTGGGTATGTCCCTATAATCTCTCCTTCCTCCTGAGCCGTGCACATGTTCATTCCTCCCCACATATAAAAAATAAATAGAAATGGGATTGGTGTAGGCATGGGCTACATGGAGTTTCTTATTTCCTGTTAAATCCATAAAGGGAAGTGTACAAGTGCACACTTCAGGAGAAAGGACAGATTATTGGGACGTATTCTCTGTCGGGTCAAGTAAATCCTTGATTGGCCTCAAACCCCACCCCCTGCAGTCATAACAAACATTGCGTGTCTAGGAGCAGACGAGGCAGACGCAACGCAGTTTAACTTCCCTGGCTCTCTGATGAACAGATTAGAGACGGAAGAGTAAAGAGTGCTGTTTATCCTCCTCTTCTTCCTCTCTGATCTGTTTGTTTACGCTGAGTCCTAATGAAATGATAACTGGATCAGTCTCTGGCTGTGTACCAAATGGCACCCTAGTCCCTATCTGGTACATTACTTTTGACCAGGGCCCTGGTCAAAAGTAGTGTACTATTTAGGGAATAGGGTGCCATTTGGGACGTAGCCTCTATTTGTGATGTTGATGGCACCCCGGGTTAGGGTAAACACCAGCGTTAGGGTTTAAATTCAATTACATTTATTTTTACTGTCCAACCGAAACTTGACTTCTGCTATTAACCCAACCCCTCTGAAACGGAGAGGTGTGTTGGGGGGCTGCCACATTGAGCGCCCGGGGAGCTGTTGTTGTGGGGGTTTAACTGCCTTGCTCAAGGGCAGAATGACAGATTTCTGGGGCCACTATCTGGGGCCTGGGGCCAGGGGCCTAGGGCCAGGGTTAGGGGTTAGGAACACTGATGGTGATGTGTCTAGTGGTCGCCAGAAGGAAGGGTTGGGGAGAGGTAGAGTATGGTACAGTGTAGCATAGTATGGATGGAAAGGCAGACAGACAGACAGACAGAGAGAAAGAGAGAGAGAGAGAGCTTGGCCAAATACTATCCACCACCAGGTTGGCACCAAATGTTCCACGACACTAACATTCTCAATAGCTTAGAACCTAAACGCAAGAACCTGATTGTCGTGGAACTTTGGATACCACCATGCCAACCCTAAACTCTGTTTGTCAGTCTATGGTTCTGGGGGTTGGCATGTGTGCCAGGGTTGCCCAGGGTGAGGTTGGCACTGGTCAGGGTGATGACATAAGGCTGGTCACCCCCTACGGAGAGAGGGGTTGGTTTCCGCTAGCGAGGTGGCATCCAGGAGCATGCTGCTTGCCCTGTGGGGGCGTGAGGAAAACCAAAGGGCTGGCAGATGCCCATGGGTTTCAGTGCCCATGCCCAAGCTGCCATAGGTGTGTACGGTGGAGAGAGACTGGGGGGAGGTATGGAGGAATGTTCGCTCCAGCAGGGTATGGGGTGGGTTGTAGTACAGTATAACACATACAAATAAAATAACCAGAATGGGCATCACCATTTAATCAATTATATTTATATGGCTTAACACGTCTGGTAGCCTACAAATATGTCATACAAGAAGCAATTAGCTCTCCTGTGGTATTGCTCCAGCTGTCCGAATGTCTCATACTTGTTTTTTATGTGCAAATCTTTATCGATTTATAACACAGAATACATAAATAAATGAGTAATGTATTGAGAGACGTGGTGTGTTTGTGTGCTGCCTGAGGGGGTTTGGAGCACCAAAATACACAGTATGACATTTAAAGACATATGAAGTACTGCTATCCTGAATAATCATGCCCTTGAGTGGAGGAGTGAGTAGCCAATGTGGATAGAGCATTTGTTGTTTTTGACACAAAATGGCCACCATGCATCACTCAGGTGGGTGCTACATATCGCGTAGTAGTAGTGGACGTCACACTTAACAATGTGAAGCACTTTGAGACATTAGGTAAGAAGCGCTGTTATTAATCCACTTCAAAACTGTAGTAGAGGGCTCTCTCACCTTGGAAGAGGTACTCCTCTGTGTTCATGTCAGGATTGTCAGTGATGATGTCGAACGGGGACCTCCCGGCCATCATCTCAAACATGAGCACGCCTAATGCCCACCAGTCAACACTGAACCCTGGAGAGAGACGACAGACAACCTTCAGCCATCTTGGTTAGATTCAGCTATAGTTTGGTAATGACAGCAATAGTTTGGTAATGACAGCAATAGTATGGTAATGACAGCAATAGTATGGTAATGACAGCAATAGTATGGTAATGACAGCAATAGTTTGGTAATGACAGAGATCTGTTCATTATTTTCACTTTTTGTTTGGAGTTTCTAAAAGGCAAATTCCCAGAGTTCTCCCCATTTCCTCCATGTATGTGTTGTTGACGGGAGGGACTCACCGTAGTCTTCCCCTCTGAGGATCTCAGGGCCGATGTAGTTGGGGGTTCCACAGAATGTACTGGTTGTGTCTCCAGGTCTGATGCCCTCCTGATAGAGGGGAGAGATGGAGGAGGAGGGAGAAACATGGAGAGAGAGAGAGAGAGAGAGAGAGAGAGAGAAAAGAGAGAGAGAGAGAGAGAGAGAGAGAGAGAGAGTTAAAGATGGAGAGAGACAGGGAGGATGAGATAACAGAGAAGCATGGAGAGAGAAAGCGAGAGATAGTTAAAGATGAAGAGAGACGGAGGATGAGATAACAGAGAAACATGGTAGGAAAGCGAGCGAGAGAAAGAGAAAAGAGAGAGAGACTTTCGATGCCTAGTGTATTGATCCCACTTCTACATAATGAATGAGAAGTCCCACAGAGGTAACAGTTCAGCAGTCCTATAACAGTATACAGTAGAGTAGTTCTGAGTGTCTCACCTTGCACATCCCGTAGTCTGTGAGCTTGATGTGTCCCTCGTGATCCAAGAGGACATTGTCCAGTTTCAAATCTCGGTAGATGATTCCCTTTTCGTGCAGGAAATTCAGAGCGATACAAATTTCAGCGGCATAGAATCTGAAAGGAGATAAGGATTCATTCAGACATGCTTTTCCTTCTTCAGAGAGTTCCCAGCCAACAGACTTCGTCACACAGTTTGTACAACTTACAGTTCCATTCTGACCTTCGACCATGTAGAAACCATCCTGAAACCAACATATACGGTTGTATGTATATTTTTATACAGGAAGTAGTTTCTAATTAATAGGTGATTATTTTTTTTATATTCACATTCTCTGTCTAACATTTGGCATGGCGAGACGTGGTGGGCTTAAATGGTATTGATTTCTCTGGTGCACTATAGCCTTCTTTTTCCCCTGTGGGGTGCTCTCTCCCTCTGTGCTCTCTCCCTCTGTGCTCTCTCTTTCTATCTATCAATTCAATTCAATTCAATTCAATTCAATTCAAAGGGCTTTATTGGAATGGAAAACATATGTTTACATTGCCAAAGCAAATGGAATAGACAAACAAAAGGGAAATAAGCAAGGGTAAACATTACACTCACAAAAGTTTTAAAAGAATATAGACATTTTAAATGTTATATTATTGGCTATGTTGTAACAATGTGTACATAGTTGAAGTATGAAAGGGAAAATAAATAAACAGATAAATATAGCTTGTATTTACAATGTTTTTTGTGCTCCACTAGTTGCCCTTTTCGCATGGCAACGGGCCACAAATCTTGCTGCTGTGACTGCACACTGAGGTATTTCGCCTAACAGATATGGGAGTTTATCAATTTTTGATTTGTTTTCAAATTCTTTGTGGGTCTGTGTGATCTGTGGGAAATATGTGTCTCTAATATGGTCATACATTTGGCAGGAGATTAGAAAGTGCAGCTCAGTTTCCACCTCATTTTGTGGGCAGTGTGCACATACCCTGTCTTCTCTTGAGAGCCAGGACTGCCTATGGCGGCCTCTCTCAATAGCAAGGCTATGCTCACTGAGTCTGTACATAGTCAAAGATTTCCTAAAGTTTGGGTCAGTCACAGTGGTCAGGTATTCTGCCACTGTGTACTCTCTGTTTAGGGCCAGATAGCATTCCAATTTGCTCTGTTTTTTGGTTGATTCTTTCCAGTGTGTCAAATAGTTATCTTTTTGCTTTCTCATAATTTGGTTGGGTCTAAATGTGTTTCTGTCCTAGTGCTCTGTGGGGTCTGGTTGTGTTTATGAACAGAGCACCAGAACCAGCTGACTGAGGCGACACTTCTCTAGGTGCATCTCTAGGTGATTTCTGAGTCCAGTAGGGTGAGGCCAGGTGCTGCCGACTGTTCTAGTGCCCTCGCCAATTCATTGATTTTGACATTATATATGTTGAAGAGGGTGGGGCTCAAGCTGCATCCCTGTCTCACCCCACGGCCCTGAGGAAAGAATTCTGTGTTTAATGCCAATTTTAACAGCACACTTGTTGTTTGTGTACATTGATTTTATAATTTCATATGGTTTCCCCCAACACTGCTTTCCATCAATTTGCATAGCAGACCCTCATGCCAAATTGAGTCAAAAGCATTTTTTAAATCAACAAAGCATGAGAAGACTTCACTTTCGTTTTGTTTTGTTTGTTTGCCAATAAGTGTGTGCGGGGTCTGTCGTATGGTATTTTGGTAAGAAGCCAATTTGACATTTGCTCAGGACATTGTTTCACTGAGAAAATGTTGGAGTCTGCTGTTGATTATACTGCAGGGGATTTTTATGAGATTGCTGCTGATGCATGTTCCACGGTAATTATTGGGGTCAAATTTGTCTCCACTTTTGTGGATTGGGGTGAGCGAGAGAGAGAGAGAGAGAGAGAGAGAGAGAGAGAGAGAGAGAGAGAGAGAGAGAGAGAGAGAGAGAGAGAGAGAGAGAGAGAGAGAGAGAGAGAGAGAGAGAGAGAGAGAGAGAGAGAGAGAGAGGGGGAGAGGGAGAGGGAGAGGGAAAGAGAAAGAGAAAGAGAAAGAGAAAGAGAAAGAGAGAGAGAGAAAGAGATCGAGAGAGACAGCGTGAGAGACAGCACGAGAGATTCTCCAATTACATTGAATGAACTACAGGACAAAATACAAACCCTCCAACCCAAAAAGGCCTGTGGGGTTGATGGTATCCTCAATGAAATGATAAAATACACAGACCACAAATTCCAATTGGCTATAAAACTCTTTAACATCATCCTTAGCTCTGGCATATTCCCCAATATTTGGAAACAAGGACTGATCACCCCAATCCACAAAAGTGGAGACAAATTTGACCCCAATAACTAGCGTGGGATATGCGTCAACAGCAACCTTGGGAAAATCCTCTGCAGTATCATTAACAGCAGACTAGCTAATTTCCTCAGTGAAAACAATGTGCTGAGCAAATGTCAAATTGTTTTTTTTACCAAATTACCATACGATAGACCACGTATTCACCCTGCACACCCTAATTGACAAACAAACTAAACAAAGGCAAGGTCTTCTCATGCTTTGTTGATTTCAAAAAAAGTTTTGACTCAATTTGGCATGAGGGTCTGCTATACAAATTGATGGAATGTGGGGTTGGGGAAAAAACATACGACATTATATAAAATCCATGTACACAAACAACAAGTGTGTGGTTAAAATTGGCAAAAAACACACACATTTCTTTCCACAGGGCCGTGGGGTGAGACAGGGATGCAGTTTAAGCCCCACCCTCTTCAACATATAAATCAACGAATTGGCGAGGGCACTAGAATAGTCTGCAGCACCCGGCCTCACCCTACTAGAATCTGAAGTCAAATCTCTACTGTTTGCTGATGATCTGGTGCTTCTGTCACCAATTAAGCAGGGCCTACAGCAGCACCTAGATCTTCTGCACAGATTCTGTCAGACCTGGGCCGTGACAGTAAATCTCAGTAAGACAAAAATAATGGTGTTCCAAAAAAGGTCCAGTTGCCAGGAACACAAATACAAATTCCATCTAGACACTGTTGCCCTAGAGCACACAAAAAACTATACATTCCTCGGCCTAAACATCAGCGCCACAGGTAACTTCCACAAAGCTGTGAACGATCTGAGAGACAAGGCAAGAAGGGCCTTCTCTGCCATCAAAAGGAACATAACATGTGACATACCAATTAGGATCTGGATAAAAATACTTGAATCAGTAATAGAACCCATTGCCCTTTATGGTTGTGAGGTCTGGGGTCCGCTCACCAACCAATAATTCACAAAATGGGACAAACACCAAATTGAGACTCTGCATGCAGAATTCTGCAAAAATATCCGCTACTTATCAAAATCCAGAAAAGAGCCGTTAAATTCTATAACCACTTAAAAGGAAGCGATTCCCAAATCTTCCATAACAAAGCCATCACCTACAGAGAGATAAACTTGGAGAAGAGTCCCCTAAGTAAGATGGTCCTGGGGCTCTGTTCACAAACACAAACAGACCCCATAGAGCCCCAGGACAACAACAACACAATTAGATACAACCAAATCATGAGAAAACAAAAAGAGAATTACTTGACACATTGGAAAGAATTAACAAAAAAACAGAGCAAACTAGAATGCTATTTGGCCCTAAACAGAGAGTTCACAGTGGCAGAATACCTGACCACTGTGACTGACCCAAACTTAAGGAAAGCTTTGACTATATACAGACTCAGTGAGCATAGCCTTGCTATTGAGAAAGACCGCCGTAGGCAGACCTGGCTCTCAAGAGAAGACAGGCTATATGCACACTGCCCACATAATGAGGTGGAAACTGAGCTGCACTTCCTAACCTCCTGCCAAATGTGTGACCATATTAGAGACACATATTTCCCTCAGATAACACAGATCCACAAAGAATTTGAAAACAAACCCAATTTTGATAAACTCCCTTATCTACTGGGTGAAAAATCACAGTGTGCCATCACAGCAGCAAGATTTGTGACCTTTTGACACAAGAAAAGGGCAACCAGTGAAGAACAAACACCATTGTAAATACAACCCATATTTATGTTTATTTATTTTCCCATTTGTACTTTAACTATTTGCACATTGTTACAACACTGTATATAGACATAATATGACATTTGAAATGTCTTTATTCTTTTGGAACTTCTGAGTGTAATGTTTACTATCTACTTCACTTGCTTTGGCAATGTTAACATACGTTTCCCATGCCAATAAAGCCCTTAAATTGAATTTAAATTGAATTGAAATTGAATTGAATTGAAAGAGAGAGGGCACAGAGAGAGAGAGAGGGCACAGAGAGAGAGAGAGAGAGAGAGAGAGAGAGAGAGAGAGAAAGAGAGAGAAAGAGTGCACTGAGAGAGAGCAGCGCTTCACTGAGCAGTGTTGCGTGTTGGGTGTTGTGCATTCATCTTGTCAGCTCCACCATCACCACCTCCACCATCGTCCCCCTCAGGGGAACCCACCCAAGGACCTCTCAGAGCATGCCTCATGAATATGTACCATCATTATGGGTGATAACCATGCCGCTGTGCATGGACGGGCTGGGGCCCACTGCATACAGATGGAGAGCCAGTGGGGGCCCTTGCCTCTCTAAAATATCCTGCCTTTGATCCAAGTTTATCACCAGCGTGCTCCGAGAAACTACATAGACAGGCACAATGAATTATGAGCGCTAATTATATTTTGCCAACGTAATGATCATTTTTTTCTTCAAAAGAGCACGTCAGGAGAATTTTGTTCGACTTGCCCTTCCACGGAAACGCTAACAGACTGTCAAACGGAGAGTAGCTTTATCCGGAAAAAAAAATGGGAACAAAACAGGAGATCCTAAGATATAGTAAAGTAAATCAAAGTGGTTTTGCAGCAGCCGCCCCAAAATAGTGCCAATCTACTAATCACAGGCTGTTTCTGTTCCAGGCCAGTTTCTCCCTGAACAGCACTCTCTGTACGAGAAAAAAACAAGCCCCACGTCAACTTAACCGAAATCCAATTATGAGGGCTGCCTGCTTGCGTGTCATCGTACAGCTTCAGCGATGCTATTTCAGGAAGTGTCTCGGCCTCTCCTTGTCCCTCACTTTGTTAAATTCCATGTGCAATAGAGAGAGAGAGAGAGAGAGAGAGAGAGAGAGAGAGAGAGAGAGAGGACGGTGGCGACGAACTGAGAGATTGGGACTTGAGAATACGGCGATACCGCCAACTTCATCCACTTCACCGATGTGCCCATCATGTTGGGATGCTAATAGGGCCTATTCCTCCTCAAAACAAATGGACTCTGCACCGGTACCCCCTGTATATAGCCTCCCTACTGTTATTTTATTTTACTGCTGCTCTTTAATTATTAGCTTTTTTTTTACATAAAAACTGCATTGTTGGTTAAGTGCTTGTAAGTAACATTTCACTGTAATGTCTACACCTGTTGTATTCGGCGCAGGTGGCAAATAAAATTTGATTTGATAAGTTTATAGCGGAAATGGCAGAGAGCCATGAGGGTTGATTGACGGGTTCTATCCGTATGCTGTTGAAGTACCGGAGGAACTGGAGGAGGATGTCTGTTTGTTTGTTTACCTCGCATGTTCTTCTGGTAGTTTCCGTTGCCGTTGCATATGAAACATCAGATCCCCTCCGTTGACGTACTCGATCACGAGAAATAACCTATAATCGGAATAACAGGGAAGGAGAAGACATTCGGAAACAAACAGCCTTGGGAGTATGGAGTTTGAAGGTCGAACGTAGCCTGTGGCCCTTGCACCAAGATTGCCATTTTCCCAAATAATAGTCAAGTATTGTCATTGTACAAGGGGAGGCTGCATGGAAATTGAATGCCAATTCAATTGAATTATAATTTATCTTGCTTAAGTTCTTTGTAACAATCAATGTCTTCGTGAAACTTGGTGAATTATTTTACACAAAAGTAATTTTTTAGCTAAAAACCCCCAGTAAAAAAAGCCTGGGTAAAAATGACTGTCCCCAATGCCTCTTAACATTGTGTTTGGTTTTACTGGTCATGGTTCATGGTCTTCCGGTAAACACTATCATGGCCTACCTGTAATTGACTACCACTGTACATTTCTTAAGTTACAATGAGAAGTCTGTCATTGAATGCGTCACTATTCACAGAAGCCACAGCTCCGTAGTTTCTTACTTCACACTGAAAATGAACAGAGGTCTAATGGTGAGCGATTAAGTTGCCTAGTTCCAAGGCCAGTGGGACGACTACAGAAATATGTATACATTTTACCTTTATTTAGCCACGGTATGTCATTCAGAACACATTCTCAATGTAAAAAAGCAACATGTTGGAATCTGGTCTCGTCCCAAATGGCACCCTATTTCCTACATAGTGCACTACTCTTGACCAAGGCCCATAGGGTTCTGGTCAAAAGTAGTGCACTAAATAGGGAATAGGGTGTCATTTGGGACATACTCTCTGTCTGCCTCTTACCGGCTCTCTGTCTGAAAGCAGGAGTGAAGGCCCACTAAAAACGGATTGGTAGACGCCTGCTCAAACACATGCTTCTCTGTCTGCACCCAGTCGATGTCCTGTTGGGGAAACGGAGAGAATCAGCGAGAGAGGGAGAGAGGGGGAAACGGAGAGAATCAGCGAGAGAGGGAGAGAGAGAGAGAGAGAGAGAGAGAGAGAGAGAGAGAGAGAGCGGGGAGGGAGAGAGAGAGAGAGAGAGCGGGGGAGGGAGAGAGAGAGAGCGCGAGAGAAAGAAAGAGGGAGAGAGAGAGAGAAAGAAAGAGCGGGGGAGGGAGAGAGAGAGAGAGAGAGAGAGAGAGAGAGAGAGAGAGAGAGGAGAAAGAAAGAGGGAGAGAGAGAGAGAGAGAGAGAGAGAAAGAAAGAAAGAGCGGGGGAGGGAGAGAGAGAGAGAGAGAGAGTTGAGAAGACAACACATTAGCAACCATTGTTTGTATCCATACAGTAGCAGAATCATGTCATAGCAGACAGACTACCTGCTCTGCCTTTCATGTATCTGTGCTGTCAACTCAGTTCCCCAGAGGACATCACAACACAAAGCAGCCATTTTCTTAATTTCTCATTGCTCAGTACAATACATGTACAATAACATTATTTTCTCTAAGCCACTATATTCCACCCAATGGATTTCTGCCGTACTGGTATCAACCCTTTAGATTAGACTACCTTTAAATGAACAAGGAAAGACTGAGTAAATTGACTAGAAAATGTATCCAATTTAGGTTATGACGTAGATAGTAGTTACCCTACTGATGACTTAAACTGTCTACTTTCCAATGAATAAAATAGAAGGCATAAAACAGAAGAAATGGAACACAGACATACATGGAAAATATGGGATGAATAAGTATCTCAAAAATACACAGTTGAAGGAACGTTTCAGTGTGTACATGCTACGGCATTCATTTCAGGTCATTACTTGATAGTACAACTGGACTATAATCTAATGCTAAGGAATAAGGGAGAACTAAGGGGGCCAATCACAAATAGGACCACTAGTTAGAGAAAGAGGCACCTTATGTTTTCTCTTCCTCTGGCAAATGAAGAAGTAAAAAGAAGGACAGTATGTATGAACATCACACTAAAACATTCATGCATGTCAAATAAACAACGTCCAAATCACACAATTGCCACCTAGATGTAACAGGTAAAATGAGGAGCTCCACTCTAAGTTCCTCAAACAGCCCTTTAACCCAGGGGTTCTTCAATATTTTCAGCCTGGGACACAAATGAGAAATTCAGTGTTTTCCTGGGACCCAAGCTCATGAACACATGTACCCTTTTGAGACCCATTAGCGAGATTTGGTTGGGGGACCCCCCACCCTGCGGGCAACATTTTTTAGAGCGTAGAGAAAAAAATCTGGTTTTAATGTTAATTTCCTGCAATTCTACACATTTTACCATGGGGCATGGATTTTTTGGGGGCCGTTTTGCAGCTAATTTCCTGCAATTCTACCAATTTTTGCAATGGGGTGGAGAGAAATCTTTGCAGTTTTAAAGCTAATTTTCAGCAATTCTACACATTTTGCCATGACTTATGTTAATATGATATCTGAGTGAGAGTGACTAACAAAATCAATGGGGTCCCCTGGAGGTCAGAGAGCAATTAATTCGCAAGCCCAGGCCAGTGCCAACAGACGGTAAGAAGATTACAGAGCTCTAGCTGTGATTGCACTGGGAAGTCACAGATGAAGACAGACATCTGTTTCTTTTCCAGGACGTGACCTTATACTTTCTCTTCTGAAAGTGTTTGGGTGGGTGGGTCGTGTGTTTGGGTGGGTGGGTCTCTCCACTATCTATCCATTTCTATGGCTTTATCCCTGTTGTTTACCAACTGTCAATCAACTCATAGAAATACACAAAGAACATACATACATACATAATTCACTACTTTAAAATGGAGCTAGCCTTCAGTGGTTCTGGCCTTGTTGTCACAGAAGCTATCAATGGCAATCGGCAGTGTGCCCTCTTTCCATCTCTATGGATCAATGGCAAAGATTGGAGGCGCACCCTCTAGGTTCTATATCTATGATAGCAACCTGTCTGGCTTTGGCTGGGCGGCCATTTTGCTGCTTCTTTCTTAAAGCTGGGCCTTGGCTGCCTTGGCTGGTAGCCTTGGCTGCCTTGAAAGGGACAGAGCACCAAGCCGAGGGGCTGACTAGGCTGACCCCAGGCCAGGGACTGTCTAGGCTGAACCCAGGCCAGGGACTGACTCCCAGGGACTGACTAGGCTGACCCCAGGCCAGGGACTGACTCCCAGGGACTGACTAAGCTGAACCAAGGCCAGGGACTGACTCACAGGGACTGACTGGGCTGAACCAAGGCCAGGGACTGACTCCCAGGGACTGACTAGGCTGACCCCAGGCCAGGGACTGACTCCCAGGGACTGTCTAGGCTGAACCCAGGCCAGGGACTGACTCCCAGGGACTGACTAGGCTGACCCCAGGCCAGGGACTGACTCCCAGGGACTGTCTAGGCTGAACCCAGGCCAGGGACTGACTCCCAGGGACTGACTAAGCTGAACCAAGGCCAGGGACTGACTCCCAGGGACTGACTGGGCTGAACCAAGGCCAGGGACTGACTCCCAGGGACTGACTAGGCTGACCCCAGGCCAGGGACTGACTCCCAGGGACTGTCTAGGCTGAACCCAGGCCAGGGACTGACTCCCAGGGACTGACTAGGCTGAACCCAGGCCAGGTACTGTCTCCTAAAATACCCTCCCATTCCTCATCAGGCCCAAAACATGGCCAGCAGTGACCCCTTTAAACCCTTTCCTGCAGTCAAATGACCAAATCGCCCTCTAGTGGCATCATGGGTAGAATGTTATTAATATTTTTCATAATAAACATCCTTTAAAAAAAACAGCCGAAAATCTGGTGTTTTTATGTCAAACGGTTTTGTTATATTTCAGTCTTCTGTGATGTATATAAAGTGTAATATTGGGATGCAAACTCAAAACATAATACATTTCAACTCTATATCTGACATGGTACAGGTGTCTTCTTTTTTAAAGACCATAACCATGTGTGTGAGGTGTATACTTTTGTTTCAAAGTAGATTTGTTTTTAACTACCAAGAAACACACTGTGTGACCCTGATTTAGCCCACTGCAGTAAAAGGTTTTAATATGTAAACACACCCGTCCGTCCGTCTGTCTGTCTGTCTGTCTGTCTGTCTGTCTGTCTGTCTGTCTGTCTGTCTGTCTGTCTGTCTGTCTCTGACGTCTGTCTGACATCTGGGCCAGGCTTTGTTTGGCTAAGCCTGGCACTGTGCTGTTATCTACACCTGTTGTTTACGAAGCATATGACAAATAAAATGTAACCACATATTGTATATGTATTCATAAATATATAGAATCGTTACGGTGTGATCCCCACTGAAAACATTGGGAGAGATCTATAATTAGAGATATATAAAGAGATATCGATAATGAGAGATATATAAAGAGAGATCGATAATGAGAGATCTATAAAATCACTGAACGGGCCGTACGGTGTAAGATAACACAGACATAATTCCATGAAAAGGGCAAACAAAGCAGCCATCCCGCCACTGCTTTTGGTAAACGGTTGAGGGATGGGGCAGGAGAAATGTAACCACTTTATGTACCAATCCTGTATTGCCCCTTTAACAGCATGTTGAGTGTTGACTGGTCCCGTGTGGCTCAGTTGGTAGAGCATGGCGCTTGCTAAGCCAGGGTTGTGGGTTCGATTCTCACAGGGGACCAGTACGAAAATGTATGTACTCACTACTATAAGTTGCTCTGGATAAGAGCGTCTACTAAATGCCTAACATGTAAAATGCTTTAGAAGGAATGGTCTTCTCCACAAGAATAATTGGTTGAAGTGTTGTCTGTCTCTGAGTTATACATTGAAACTTGAAGAGCTCAAATATTTACGAGCCAAGAGAGGCTTCTCTCTCTATGATTAGAGGATAATCAAATCACAAACACCTGTCCTCGCCCTCTGTAGTAGTTCTGTCAGATGTGTGCTAGGCATAATAGTAACACCATAGCTCCACCTAGAGGTGGAAACTATAATATCGCTCAATAATTCTTCAAACTCATCAACCTCAGTTTTTTATTTAATCTTCCCTCTACACTCCTTACATATTTCCTCAGTTCTTCTCCCTGTCTTTATATCCATTTGACTCCTAATTTTCCTCGTTAAGGCCAATTTACTTTACAATAACTTTCTGTCTTCCTCATCCCTCCATCACACCTCCTCATGTTTTTTCCAGTTCTCTTTTCTCTTGTTTTTCTCATTTAATCCCCCGCTTCCATGGACCCTCCCTCTACTCTACTCCAGATCCTCTCCTCTTTTCACCTCTCTCTTTCTCTCTCCTCCTCCCCCTTCCCTCTCTCTCCTCCTCCCCCTTCCCTCTCTCTCCTCCTCCCCCTCCCTCTCTCTCCTCCTCCCCCTTCCCTCCCTCCCTCCCTCCCTCCCTCTCACCTCGTCGTCATGAACCAGTTCCTTCTTGACCACCTTCATGGCGTATATCTGTTCATTCTTCTTGAGTCGCACCAGCAGCACCTTGGCGTAGCTGCCGCGGCCGATCACCCGGATCAGGTCGAAGTCCCCCAGGCCCAGCGCCATCTCCTGGGAGATCTTGATGCCGTCGATCCCGTCCACCACCGCTTTGATGTCCTGTAAGGGGGGTTTGGATGGGAAATAAATGTTATAAAAGAGCCAGATACCAGCACACTGTTGAATGCCCCTGTTGTTTATTAAAAGTGCAACGTTTTCGATCCGAAGGTTTTCGCCAGGCTTGCAGGAAAACCTTATGGTTATAGACATAGAGCTGGAATCATGGACATGTAAATACAATACTAACATATTATAAAAACATCTTATATTATAAGGTGTTGAAAAGATACGAATATAAGAACCTGTGTGACATTTTTGTGTGAGAACATCCAATAAAATGTACTGAACAAAAATATAAACGCAACATGCAATGATTTCAACGACTTTACTGAGTTACAGTTCATATAAGGAAATCAGTCAATTTAAATAAATTCATTAGGCCCTAATCTATGGATTTCACAAGACTGGGCAGGGGCCCACCCACTGGGGAGCCAGGCCCAGCCAATCAGAATGAGTTTCTCCCCACAAAGGGCTTTATTACAGACAGAAATACTCCTCAGTTTCATCAGCTGTCCGGGTGGCTGGTCTCAGACGCTCCCGCAGGTGAAGAAGCTGGATGTGGAGGTCCTGGGCTGGTGTGGTTACATGTGGTCTGCGGTTGTGAGGCCGGTTGGACGTACTGCCAAATTCTCTAAAACGACGTTGGAGGCGGCTTATGGTATGTACATTCAATTCTCTGGCAATAACTCTGGAGGACAGTCCTGCAGTCAGCATGCCAATTGCACTCTGTGGCATTGTGTTGTGTGACAAAACTGCACATTTTAGAGTGGCCTTTTATTGTCCCCAGCATAAGGTGCACCTGTGTAATGATCATGCTGATTAATCAGCAAGTTAATATGCCACACCGGTCAGGTGGATAGATTATCTTGGCAAAGGAGAAATACTCACTAACAGGGATGTAAACTAACTTGTGCCCAACATTTGAGATAAATTATATTTTTGTGCGTATGGAACATTTCTGGGATCTTTTATTTCAGCTAATGAAACTTGGGACCAACACTTTACATGTTGCGTTTATATTTTTCTTAAGTGTAGTATGGGCTGCCTGTTCTGTGTTCTGTGTTCTACAAACAGAATATAAGATTTGACATTCTAGAATACCAGAACACTCCATATGTCCATGTCATAATAGAATGCATGACTGACTGATTGACTTTGTGTGTCTGAATAAACTCACCTTCGAGTCCTTTTCCACTTTGTCCACTTGGCGACTGTGTGGTAGGAAAGTTACTGAAGAGAGAAACAACTTGTTACCTGAGTTGTGATGGAAGGTTCTATGCAGTGAGGACTGGGCATTAAAAACCTAAGGATCTTTTGTCTAAAGCCATCTCCATTTAATAATATACAGTATAATATGCTATTTAGCAGATGTTTTTATCCAAAGCCACTTACAGTCATGCGTGCATACATTTTACGTATGGGTGGTCCCGGGAATCAAACCGACTATCCTGGAGTTGCAAGGGCCATGCTTTACCAACTGATCTACAGAGGACCAACCAGGCTACTCCTCAAGAATCCATGGCTCCATCTCAATTCATCTTTCCGTGATTCCTTGCATCCTTTCTCCTCGCCTCCTCAACCATATTGGAAGGAAAAGGTTGAAAATTATTTTGAGGAGGAGACAAGGAGAGAGGATACAAGGAATCGAGGAAAGATTCATTGAGAAAGAGTCCATGGGAGAATCTCAATTGTATTTCCTTGATTTCTTGAGTCCTCTCTCCTCGCCTCCTTCTCAAAACCCATTGGATGAGAAGATCAGAGGGAAGGGACCTCTGACCTCATCCAATGGGTTTTAAGAAGTAGGCGGGAGAGAGGGTGCGGGGAATCAAGGAAACGCAATTGAGATTCTCCCATAATCAAGGGAGCATTGTGGGACATGTAGTTCACCCTTGTGGCCACCAGAGGGCACCATGATCTGCAGAGTGAGCTGCCTCTGCCCAAGTAGGTTAGCCTACTGGTCACTGGTGTCACTGGTGAGTAGTGTTACTATACTGTACTGGACTATACTGGACTATACTGTACTATCAATATACTGTACTGGACTATACTGTACTGGACTATACTGTACTATACTGGACTATACTGGACTGGACTATACTGGACTGGACTGGACTATACTGTACTGGACTATACTGTACTATCAATATACTGTACTGGACTATACTGTACTGGACTATACTGTACTATACTGGACTATACTGGACTGGACTATACTGGACTGGACTGGACTATACTGGACTGGACTGGACTGGACTATACTGTACTGGACTATACTGGACTGGACTATACTGGACTGGACTATACTGTACTGGACTATACTGGACTGGACTATACTGTACTGGACTATACTGGACTGGACTATACTGGACTGGACTATACTGGACTGGACTGGACTGGACTGGACTATACTGGACTGGACTATACTGGACTGGACTATACTGGACTGGACTATACTGGACTATACTGTAATTTACTGTACTGGACTATACTGGACTATACTGGACTGGACTATACTGGACTGGACTATACTGTACTGGACTATACTGGACTGGACTATACTGGACTGGACTATACTGGACTGGACTATACTGTACTGGACTATACTGGACTGGACTATACTGGACTATACTGTAGTGGACTATACTGGACTATACTGTAGTGGACTATACTGTAATTTACTGGACTATACTGTAGTGGACTGTACAGTACTAGACTATACTGGACTGGACAGAACCAGTGCACAAAGAGAGGTGAAGGCCCTGTGCACAGCAGTGCATCTGGTTCAAGGTGCTGATTCTGGCAGAAAAACCACACACTTGGAAAGACAATGGCCGACTTCAATTCATATTTGTAAAATTGCGCTGTGCAGAATAGTGCATTGAAAGTAAACGTTCGGACCAGTCTGTAAACAACATGCTGATTCAAACATGAGTTATTTTCTTTGTTTCTTTTTTTTACAAACCTGGAAATCTAGTTATCGGTTTTGATTGAATAGTGTCTTTAAAGCCTTTGAAAGGCGTGTTCACAAAGTGTTTTCGGGGCAGGAGTGCTGATCTAGGATCAGTTTTACGTTTTCATAATGAATGAGAAAGATCAGCACCCCTACCCCCATACTATGCTTTTTGCATACAGGCCCAGACTCAAACCCAGTGCACTGAGACCAAGACTGAGACGGCAAGAATCCTACTTCTCACGTTATGTCTATATTGAAAGAAACAATATTTGATAGGAACTGACTTCCATCTGTATCCTCTGTGTCTTCAGGGGGGAGGTCCACCTCTTCACTCTTCTCATCTAAAGGGGGCTCCTGTGATGGCATGACTGGATCCTGCCAAGAGAAGACAGGCAAATAGCCGCAACATGGTTTTGAGGCTGCCAAAGAGTATCAAACAAATCATGACTAGGTCCTTGGAGACACTGGGAAGAAGAGGCTTCCGTTTTAAAGAGGTTCTACGTTGATAGACATCTTAGGCACATGGAGGTATCTTTTCAACAAAATAAAGACCACAAAAGTTGAGAAGTCTGCATATTTCTCGCGACAAAGCACTTATATACATAATTTTAATGCGGTTCTAACCATGAGGCATTGTCTTTTCAAAGGGGATCAACGTGTTTGTTGATAGAGCATCGTCAGATTACATTAAAGAAAACAGCCTATTATTACATCTGACTATTGAACTGGGTTTTCGGCACCAGGTTTGCTGTAGTCTAGCCCTGGATTCCAGGCCTCGCTCACGTTGTTCTGATTGGCTGTCACTAGACGTAGATTTTTCAAAAACAACCACCCCTTCCATTCCTCTTCAGAAGCGCAAATTATGCAGAGTAAGTTAATTTACAGTGCTAGCATTGCTAGCATACGCTATTATTTAAAATTGATATTTAGGATTTAATTTGTTATTTTGTATATAATTTGGCTGAAATGACACTACCCTAAGTGGGCACCAGTGAAAATTATTGGCTTTCGGTTTCGATTCTCCGCCTCTGTTTGAACGTGCCTATTGTAGGGCAAACGGCTTAGATACCCATCTTTACATTTACATGTTAGTCATTTAGCAGACGCTCTTATCCAGAGCGATTTACAGTTAGTGCATTTATCTTAAGATAGGGGGGAGGGGGCAGTTCCTCGATCGTAGGCAAGTACCATGGTCTTGTAGTGGATACGAGCTTCGTGGAGTGTGCGGAGAAGTGGGGTGACTTGGGAGAACTTGGGAAGGCTGAGTTCTGGATAAGTTGCAGGGGTTTGATGGCACAAGTGGGGAGCCCAGCCAACAGCGAGTTGCAGTAGTCCAGATGGGCGATGACAAGTGCCTGGACTAGGCCCTGCGCTGCTTCCTGTGTGAGGTAGGGTCGTACTCTACGGATGTTGTAGAGCATGAACCTGCAGGAGCTAGTTACTGCTTTGATGTTTGCAGAGAATGACAGCATGTTGTCCAGAGTCACGCCAAGGTTCTTTGCACTCTGGGAGGGGGGACACGTGGAGTTGTCAACCGTGATGGAGAGGTCTTTGAGCGGGCAGGCATTCCACGGGAGGAAGAGCAGCTCCGTCTTGTCGAGGTTGAGCTTGAGGTGGTGGGCCGACATCCAAGCTGAGATATCTGCCGGGCACGCAGAGATGCGTGTCGCCGCCTGGGTGTCAGAAGGGGGGAAGGAGAAAAGCAGTTGAGTGTCATCCACATAGCAATGACAGGAGAGACCAGGTAAGGATATGACGAAGCTGAATGACTTGGTGTATAGAGAGAAGAGGAGAGGGCCTAGGACCGAGCCCTGGGGGACACCAGTCATAAGAGTATGTGGTGCAGACACAGAACCCTCCACCTTCTTTTAGCTTGTCCCTGACAAGAACGTCCACAGGCTTTCATATTGAGGCTAGCTCTAATCGTAATGCCAAATGGGCTGATTGCAAGGACCTCTTAGCTTCTTTCTGTTTGTTAGCAGTCTGTAACTAGAGATCAACCACGTGATGTTTCAGTATACACTACAGTATGGGTGTGTCTCAAATGACACCATATTGCCTATGGGCCCTGGTCAAAAGTAGTGCACTACATAGGGAAAAGGGTGCCATTTGAGACGTAGTGGGTTTGAAACTTGCCCGTAGCATGTTGGCTGGAGTACATTGCGAACTGTTTCTCATGAAATGACAGACCAGTATTTTGCTCTGTTGGCTACGGTAGTTGGCTTTTTGAGTTATATACAGTATGTGTTGTGCAGAAGGTTGCTAGTTCGATCCCCGCTCGGGGCAGAACAGCATTCATTATGTTACAAATACACATTAGAACATCAATAGTCATGTTTAATTTAGACTTGTGAATAATTTAATTGATCACCTTGATCTTTTACTCTAAACAAGTTGAATTGTTCAAATGCAAAAAAAAATTGCAACCTAAAGCAGTTAAATATTACTCATTCGCCCTCCCAAATCATTCATTCAGACATTCACTTAAGTTTATGAAGTATCTATGAAGCGCTTATGAAGACTCTAAATGCTCTAAAAAGCCTTTTGCACTGCAGTATGTGAAGTGTCCATGTAATACGTTATTCCGATGCTTTGACATGACGGATTGGCCAGAGTACTCACCACAGAACTAGAATGAGATTCTATTTCTATGGTACTCACCATATGCCTTTGGCAGGTCAGAGGAACGAGTTTGTGACAGCGCTTATGGACCAGCAGTTTGCAGTTGATACACTTGTAGCCCTGCGTCCCCAGCCCCCATATCCTTTCACTGCAGTGGCCACAGTACGCTTTCTGTTGGGGACAGACAGACAGACAGACAGACAGACAGACAGACAGACAGACATGGATTGTTACATTATCAGTCTGAGCTCATGACAATGGGGTGATACTATCGCAGTCATTGATCGAGAATCAATGGAGGCGAGGCAGACACACATGAAGAAGGTGATAGTGATGGAGGCAGGGTGGAGTTAAGCCTAGGCGGCATCTTACATCAACTGGGAGCATGCTTGTTTGTAGTCTTCCCTTTAACTAACAGTCACAGCAACTCATCTATATTGTTCGTAGCTGTCTATTTACCACCACAAACCGATGCTGGCATTAAGACTGCACTCAATGAGCTGTATAGGGCCATAGAGGCCGGTGACTTTAATGCAGGGAAACTCAAATACGTCTTACCTCATTTCTACCAGCATGTCACTAACTAGAGGTGAAAAAAACTCAGGAAGTACCAGTGACACGCTCAATACGAAAGTGGTCTGATGAAGTGGATGGTAAGCTACTGGACTGTTTCACTAGCACAGACTGGAATATGTTCTGGGACTCATCCGATGGCATTTACCACATCAGTCACCGGCTTCATTAATAAGTGCATCGATGACGTCCTCCCCACAGTGACTGTATGTACATATTCCAACCAGAAGCCATAGATTACAGGCAACATCCCCACTGAGCTAAAGGCTAGAGCTGCCGCTTTCAAGAAGCAGGACACTAATCCGGACGCTTCTAAGAATTCCCGCTATGCCCTCCGACGAACCATCAAACAGGCAAAGCGACAATACAGATCGAATCCTACTACTTCGGCTCTGACGCTCGTCAGATGTGGCAGAGCTCGCAAACTATCACGGATTACAAAGGGTAATCCAGCAGCGAGCTACCCAGTGACGTGAGCCTACTAGACGAGCTAAATGCCTTCTATGCTTGCTTTGAGGCAAGCAACACTGAACCATGCGTGAGAGCACCAGCTGTTCCGCACGACTGTTAACATTCACAAGGCCACAGGGCCAGACGGATTACCAGGACGCGTACTCAGAGCATGCGCTGACCAGCTGGCAAGTGTCTTCACTTACATTTTCAACCTCTCCCTGACCCAGTCTGTAATACCTACATGTTTCAAGCAGACCACCATAGTCCCTGTGCCCAAGAATGCCAAGGTAACCTGTCTAAATGACTATCGCCCTGTAGCACTCACATCTGTAGCCATGAAATGCTTTGAAAGGCTGGTCAGGGCTCAAAATCAACACCATCATCCCATTTCAATTTGCATACCGCCTCAACACCGCCCTTTCCCTCTTGTACAAAAGGAACAACTACGTGAGAATGCTGTTCATTGACTACATCTCAGCGTTCAACACCATATTGCCCTCCAAGCTTATCACTTAGCTAAGGACAATGGGACTGAACACCTCCCTCTGAAACTGGATCCTGGACTTCCTGACGGGACGCCCCCCAGATGGTGAGGGTAGGCAACAACACATCCGCCACGTCACATTTTCATGCCTATCCAGACAAAGGACCGAACTCCCCTGGCAGTGAACCTCGCAGCCCGCGCTTACAATATTACAGTATATATGAAATGGGAGACTCTAGGGATTGCAGCAAACACAGTAGTCTCATCTCACTGTTGATGTTCTCAGATGGATTTAGAGTTCTCAACAGGAAAAAATACAAAATCATTCCGTAGAATTGAAACAAGACCACTTTCTCCTGGTCACAGAGGGACGAAATTACCTCGTACTTAAAGCTGAAGCTGTACCGAGCCAGCAGGTTTTTGAATGGCATCTTTTGAATTGCACTACTCATCTCATATGTATATACTGTATTCTATTCTATAATATTATCTCATATGTACAGTGAGGGAAAAAAGTATTGGCCAAGGCCAAAGAGCTCTCCAAGGATGTCAGGGACAAGATTGTAGAACTACACAAGGCTGGAATGGGCTACAAGACCATCGCCAAGCAGCTTGGTGAGAAGGTGACAACAGTTGGTGCGATTATTCGCAAATGGAAGAAACACAAAAGACCTCTCAATCTCCCTCGACCTGGGGCTCCATGCAAGACCTCACCTCGTGGAGTTGCAATGATCATGAGAACGGTGAGGAATCAGCCCAGAACTACACGGAAGGATCTTGTTAATGATCTCAAGGCAGCTGGGACCATAGTCACCAAGAAAACAATTGGTAACACACTCTGCCGTGAAGGACTGAAATCCTGCAGCGCCCGCAAGGTCCCCCTGCTCAAGAAAGCACATATACAGGGCCGTCTGAAGTTTGCCAATGAACATCTGAATGATTCAGAGGAGAACTGGGTGAAAGTGGTGTGGTCAGATGAGACCAAAATCGAGGTCTTTGGCATCAACTCAACTCGCCGTGTTTGGAGGAGGAGGAATGCTGCCTATGACCCCAAGAACACCATCCCCACCGTCAAACATGGAGGTAGAAACATTATGCTTTGGGGGTGTTTTTCTGCTAAGGGGACAGGACAACTTCACCGCATCAAAGGGACGATGGACGGGGCCATGTACCGTCAAATCTTGGGTGAGAACCTCCTTCCCTCAGCCAGGGCATTGAAAATGACCCAAAACACACGGCCAAGGCAACAAAGGAGTGGCTCAAGAAGAAGCACATTAAGGTCCTGGAGTGGCCTAGCCAGTCTCCAGACCTTAATCCCATAGCAAATCTGTGGAGGGAGCTGAAGGTTCAAGTTGCTAAACGTCAGCCTTGAAACCTTAATGACTTGGAGAAGATCTGCAAAGAGGAGTGGAACAAAATCCCTCCTGAGATGTGTGCAAACCTGGTGGCCAACTACAAGAAACGTCTGACCTCTGTGATTGCCAACAAGGGTTTTGCCACCAAGTACTAAGTCATGTTTTGCAGAGGGGTCAAATACTTATGCAAATCTATTTATAACATTTTTGACATGCGTTTTTCTGGATTTTTTTGTTGTTATTCTGTCTCTCACTGTTCAAATAAACCTACCATTAAAATTATAGACTGATCATGTCTTTGTCAGTGGGCAAACGTACAAAATCAGCAGGGGATCAAATACTTTTTTCCCTCACTGTATATACTGTATTCTATTCTATAATATTCTACTGTATCTTAGTCCATGCCACTGTCATTGCTTGTCCATATATGTATATATTCTTAAATGCCATTACTTACTAGATTTGTGTGTATAGGGTACAGTGGGGAGAACAAGTATTTGATACACTGCCAATTTTGCAGGTTTTCCTACTTACAAAGCATGTAGAGGTCTGCAATTTATATCATAGGCACACTTCAACTGTGAGAGACGGAATCTAAAACAAAAATCCAGAAAATCACATTGTATGATTTTTAAGTAATTTAATTTGCATTTTATTGCATGACATAAGTATTTGATACATCAGAAAAGCAGAACTTAATATTTGGTACAGAAACCTTTGTTTGCAATTACAGAGATCATACGATTCCTGTAGGTCTTGACCAGGTTTGCACACACTGCAGCAGGGATTTTGGCCCACTCCTCCATACAGACCTTCTCCAGATCCTTCAGGTTTCGGGGCTGTCGCTGGGCAATACAGACTTTCAGCTCCCTCCAAAGATGTTCTATTTGGTTCAGGTCTGGAGACTGGCTAGGCCACTCCAGGACCTTGAGATGCTTCTACGGAGCCACTCCTTAGTTGCCCTGGCTGTGTGTTTCGGGTCGTTGTCATGCTGGAAGACCCAGCCACGACCCATCTTCAATGCTCTTACTGAGGGAAGGAGGTTGTTGGCCAAGATCTCGCGATACATGGCCCCATCCATCCTCCCCTCAATACGGTGCAGTCGTCCTGTCCCCTTTGCAGAAAAGCATCCCCAAAGAATGATGTTTCCACCTCCATGCTTCATGGTTGGGATGGTGTTCTTGGGGTTGTACTCATCCTTCTTCTTCCTCCAAACACGGCGAGTGGAGTTTAGACCAAAAAGCTCTATTTTTGTCTCATCAGACCACATGACCTTCTCCCATTCCTCCTCTGGATCATCCAGATGGTCATTGGCAAACTTCAGACGGGCCTGGACATGCGCTGGCTTGAGCAGGGGGACCTTGCGTGCGCTGCAGGATTTTGTCCATGACGGCGTAGTGTGTTACTAATGATTTTCTTTGAGACTGTGGTCCCAGCTCTCTTCAGGTCATTGACCAGGTCCTGCCGTGTAGTTCTGGGCTGATCCCTCACCTTCCTCATGATCATTGATGCCCCACGAGGTGAGATCTTGCATGGAGCCCCAGACCGAAGGTGATTGACCGTCATCTTGAACTTCTTCCATTTTCTAATAATTGCGCCAACAGTTGTTGCCTTCTCACCAAGCTGCTTGCCTATTGTCCTGTAGCCCATCCCAGCCTTGTGCAGGTCTACAATGTTATCCCTGATGTCCTTACACAGCTCTCTGGTCTTGGCCATTGTGGAGAGGTTGGAGTCTGTTTTATTGAGTGTGTGGACAGGTGTCTTTTATACAGGTAACGAGTTCAAACAGGTGCAGTTAATACAGGTAATGAGTGGAGAACAGGAGGGCTTCTTAAAGAAAAACTAACAGGTCTGTGAGAGACGGAATTCTTACTGGTTGGTAGGTGATCAAATACTTATGTCATGCAATAAAATGCAAATGAATTACTTAAAAATCATACAATGTGATTTTCTGGATTTTTGTTGAATTGTACCTATGATTAAAAGTACAGACCTCTACATGCTTTGTAAGTAGGAAAACCTGCAAAATCGGCAGTGTATCAAATACTTGTTCTCCCCACTGTATATGTTGTGAAATTGTTAGATATTACTTGTTAGGTATTACTGCACTGTCGGAGCTAGAAGCACAAACATTTCGCTACACCCGCAATAAAATCTGCTAAACACATGTATGTGACAAATAAAATTTGATTTGATTTGTGTGTCGCTGGGCAGAAAATGCACCATCATCAGTTTTATCAAAATGGTGCCAATTTTGTACTGTCACTAAGTATGATCATATGTATTTACAGTTAGGTTAAATATTATAGTAAGTTGTTTATAATTTGATTGTTACTATATTTAGAAAGCATTTCAATCATTTCAAGCCCCATGTTGAATAGGAAAAACATAATATTATATTTGTATCATATTAGTATTGTGTACTTGAGCTCAAAAGTGACTACACCTCAGCAACTATTTTTACCAGAAAGATTAGATTTTAATCTTTCTGGCAGTATAATCATTACTAGGTATTATACTGAACAAAAATATAAACGCACCATGCAACAATTAAAAATATTTTGCTGAGTTACAGTTCATATAAGTAAAATCAGTCAATTTAAATAAATTCATTAGGCCCTAATCTATGGATTTCACATGACGGGGGCAGCGGCGCAGCCATGGATTGGCCTGGGAAGGCTTGGGAGCCCACTTGGGAGCCAGGTCCAGCCAATCAGAATGAGTTTTTCCCCACAAAAGGGCTTTATTACAGACAGAAAAACTCCTCAGATGTGGAGGTCCTGGGCTGGAGTGGTTACACGTGGTCTGCGGTTGTAAGGCCGGTTGGACGGACTACCAAATTCTCTAAAACGACGTTGGAGGCGGCTTATTGTAGAGAAATTAACATTCAATTCTCTGGCAACAGTGGACATTCTAGTGGACATTCCTGCAGTCAGCATGCCAATTGCACGCTCCCTCAAAACTTGAGACATCTGCACATTTTAGAGTGGCCATTTATTGTTCACAGCATAAGTCAAAAGCACTGTTGCTATGGAGACTCCGTGGAGACGCACTTCAAAGATTAGCTATCACTACCCCACCGCTCCCAAGCCCAAACTGACAGAGAGAGAGAGAGAGAGACAGAGAGACCGATCGAGAGGGAGTGAGAGAGACCGATAAAGAGAGCGAAGCAGAGAGAGGTAGAGAGAGAGACAGATAGAGAGCGACACAGAGAGAGAGAGAGAGAGAGAGAGAGAGAGAGAGATGGAAAGACAAAGAGACCGAAAGAGAGAGAGATAGGCAGAGCGGGAGAGATAAGCAGCGAGAGAGAGAGGGAGGTTGGGGCGAGTCATAAATAAATCAAGCCATCCACTTATTTGTCCCAAAAAAATGTTTCCCTCTCTGCTCAGCGCAGACAGTGGGCGAGTAATTAAGGTGCCTGTTCTGAGGTGAGAAACTTTGAAGACAGACATTCAGCACTTCCCATCAAGACTTTGGGGAGAGCATTTCCATAGCAGACGAGAAACGAGGGTTCATAACATATGCCCCTTGTTCTTTAAAAGAGCCACAACATCTTCAGATGTTCTAAAGAACCCTAACAAAGCTACAGCTAGCTGTGTTCCATGTTCTAAAGACACTAACAAAGCTACAGCTAGCTGTGTTCCATGTTCTAAAGAACACTAACAAAGCTACAGCTAGCTGTGTTCCATGTTCTAAAGACACTAACAAAGCTACAGCTAGCTGTGTTCCATGTTCTAAAGAACACTAACAAAGCTACAGCTAGCTGTGTTCCATGTTCTAAAGACACTAACAAAGCTACAGCTAGCTGTGTTCCATGTTCTAAAGAACCCTAACAAAGCTACAGCTAGCTGTGTTCCATGTTCTAAAGACACTAACAAAGCTACAGCTAGCTGTGTTCCATGTTCTAAAGAACACTAACAAAGCTACAGCTAGCTGTGTTCCATGTTCTAAAGACACTAACAAAGCTACAGCTAGCTGTGTTCCATGTTCTAAAGAACACTAACAAAGCTACAGCTAGCTGTGTTCCATGTTCTAAAGACACTAACAAAGCTACAGCTAGCTGTGTTCCATGTTCTAAAGACACTAACAAAGCTACAGCTAGCTGTGTTCCATGTTCTAAAGACACTAACAAAGCTACAGCTAGCTGTGTTCCATGTTCTAAAGACACTAACAAGGCTACAGCTAGCTGTGTTCCATGTTCTAAAGACACTAACAAAGCTACAGCTAGCTGTGTTCCATGTTCTAAAGACACTAACAAAGCTACAGCTAGCTGTGTTCTATGTTCTAAAGACACTAACGAAGCTACAGCTAGATGAGGATAGAGGAGATACTGAGGGACTGAAAACTCAAGATGTAAGGTCTACAAGACAAACATATGTTGGTCTCGACTAGAAACGTGCTTAATTTGGATGTGTTTGTGATTTACCGCAATTTAAGAGTCACTTAAAGCACTTACGGTTGCGTATCGAGGGAATCAGTGAGCAAATTAATGCCTAAAAGCCTCTGAGTTTAAATCATCCTCTCCACACAGTTCAGGACTTGGCCTATACCAGTGAAACATATACCCAAAGTGTACACTACTAGTCTCTTCCCTCTTCCTCCCTGATGGGACAGTAAATTATCTGCCTGTATCTATCGAGGGCCCCCGAAAAGGTCCCTGGTAGAGTCCCAAATGGCACCCGATTCCTTTTGTAGTGCACTATGTAGGGAATAGGATGCCATTTAGGATGCATCGCCTGTTTGAGCCAGCTCACTGTCAGCTCCAAAATGGCTAATAGACTTCTTCCCACTGGCTGGCCTTGGCTGGGCCCCATAAAATGCTGCTAAGCGCTAGGAGAGTGCTAGGGAAGCAATGTGGAACGAGCCCTATTTAAAGTGCATTAGCTCGGCATGCGGTTGGCCCTGAGTCAGAGGTGAAATCAACCTCTGAGACGTCCTTGACTGGCCGCCACAGCGACAGACATTCCCCACAACTCTGTTGGATAACAGACGTTATATATTGTTATTCCAGCTTGGGGTTTTTACATGGCATATTCAGTTGCAGGTGGACAGGAATGTTTTATTCATGTTCACACAAAAAGGTTTCTAACAATGCAACAAAAATGTATGTTTTGTTGTGACATGCACACTCTTCGATTAATTAACATGACGGTTAAATACATCTACTTTGTGCAATTGAACACAGCAATGGAACAACTAAACAGCCCTTCTGTAAGTCAACTAAACACCAAAACTAAGAACAATTTAGTCATGCATTTTAGAGGTCTCTCTCTCTCTCTCTCTCTCTCTCTCTCTCTCTCTCTCTCTCTCTCTCTCTCTCTCTCTCTCTCTCTCTCTCTCTCTCTCTCTCTCTCTCTCTCTCTCTCTCTCTCTCTCTCTCTCTCTCTCTCTCTCTCTCTCTCTCTCTCTCTCTCTCTCTCTCTCTCTCTCTCTCTCTCTCTCTCTCTCTCTCTCTCTCTCTCTCTCTCTCTCTCTCTCTCTCTCTCTCTCTCTCTCTCTCTCTCTCTCTCTCTCTCTCTCTCTCTCTCTCTCTCTCTCTCTCTCTCTCTCTCTCTCTCTCTCTCTCTCTCTCTCTCTCTCTCTCTCTCTCTCTCTCTCTCTCTCTCTCTCTCTCTCTCTCTCTCTCTCTCTCTCTCTCTCTCTCTCTCTCTCTCTCTCTCTCTCTCTCTCTCTCTCTCTCTCTCTCTCTCTCTCTCTCTCTCTCTCTCTCTCTCTCTCTCTCTCTCTCTCTCTCTCTCTGGAGAGCTGTGAACTGACATGACTCAGTGGAGAGCTGTGAACTGACATGAACTGACATGACTGCTTTGTTAGGGTCCTATTTGCAGGGTGCTAATGGAGCAACAATCTAGACAGTAGCTCCAGTCAGTCATCTCCCTAATGGAGCAACAATCTAGACAGTAGCTCCAGTCAGTCATCTCCCTAATGGAGCAACAATCTAGACAGTAGCTCCAGTCAGTCATCCCCCTAATGGAGCAACAATCTAGACAGTAGCTCCAGTCAGTCATCCCCCTAATGGAGCAACAATCTAGACAGTAGCTCCAGTCAGTCATCCCCCTAATGGAGCACTAGCTCGTAGCTGCGAACACTAATGGCAGGAATACGACATTCTGATACATCATGTGCATCAGAGTTACTAAAGGACCCCATTATGTCAAATGGGAGGCATTCACAAAGCATCTTTCTCCTCAACAACAGAGGGAAGAGATGGAGAGAGAGCGGGAAGGAGAGGGATGGAGAGAGATGGATAGAGTGAGATGGGGTGGAGAGAGAGAAGGCAAGGGAGAGAGATAAAGAGGGGGAGGGGTGGTGTGAGGGATTTAGAGGGGATGGATGGAGAGAGAGAGGGATGAGAGAGGGAGGGGTGGAGAGGGATGGAGAGAGAGAGGGATGAGAGAGGGAGGGGTGGAGAGGGATGGAGAGAGAGAGGGATGAGAGAAAGATGGAGAGAGAGAGGGAGGGGTGGAGAGGGATGAGAGAGAGAGGGATGAGAGAGGGAGGGGTGGAGAGGGATGGAGAGAGGGAGGGGTGAGAGAGGGAGGGGTGGAGAGGGATGGAGAGAGAGAGAGATGAGAGAGGGAGGGGTGGAGAGAGAGGGAGGGGTGGAGCGGGATGAGAGAGAGAGGGATGAGAGAGGGAGGGGTGGAGAGGGATGGAGAGAGAGAGGGGTGAGAGAGGGAGGGGTGGAGAGGGATGGAGAGAGAGGAGAAACCTGACCTACTTCTGCTAAATGACCTGTTTATACTGTATAGGGGATGGAGATAAAAAGAGAGATGGAGAGAGAGAGAGAGAGAGAGAGAGAGAGAGAGAGAGAGAGAGGGGGGGGATGGTGTGAGGGATGGAGAGAGAGAAGGAGGGATGGTGTGAGGGATGGAGAGAGAGAGAGAGAGGGATGGTGTGAGGGATGGAGAAAGAGAAGGAGGGATGGTGTGAGGAATGGAGAGAGAGAGGGATGTGTGAGGGATGGAGAGAGAGGGAGGGATGGTGTGAGGGATGGAGAGAGAAGGAGGGATGGTGTGAGGGATGGAGAGAGAGAGAGGGAGGGATGGTGTGAGGGATAGAGAGAGAGAAGGAGGGATGGTGTGAGGGATGGCGAGAGAGAGGGAGGGATGGTGTGAGGGATAGAGAGAGGGGGAGAGATGGTGTGAGGGATGGAGAGAGAGGGGGAGAGATGGTGTGAGGGATGGAGAGAGAGGGAGGGGTGGTATGAGGGATGGAGAGAGAGAGAGGGAGGGACGGTGTGAGGGATGGAGAGAGAGAGAGGGAGGGATGGTGTGAGGGATGGAGAGGAGAGACTGCACCAACCAGGACTGACTGTAAGACCATGTGCCATGGTAATGATCGTAATTATGTCAGAACTGTACACATAGTGGCCCACACATGTGACATAGTTACAAAGCCATCAACCTTAGACAAGCAATTTGATGTAGACAACATGTGATGTACCCACAATAAAATGGCTGACAAATTACTGTACAGAGAGGAAATACAGTAGGACAGATTATATAAGCTTATGAAAATAGAACGTGTGCCAAAACTATACCTGTCCAATGTCTTAGCAAATAACCATGGCTCCAACATAACATTCAAATAACCATGGCTCCAACATCCAACATAACATTCAAATAACCATGGTTCCAACATCCAACATAACATTCAAATAACCATGGTTCCAACATCCAACATAACATTAAAATAACCATGGCTCCAACATCCAACATAACATTAAAATAACCATGGCGCCAACATAACATTAAAATAACCATGGCTACAACATAACATTCAAATAACCATGGCTCCAACATAACATTCAAATAACCATGGCTCCAACATAACATTCAAATAACCATGGCTCCAACATAACATTCAAATAACCATGGCTCCAACATAACATTCAAATAACCATGGCTCCAACATAACATTCAAATAACCATGGTTACAACATAACATTCAAATAACCATGGTTACAACATAACATTCAAATAACCATGGTTACAGCATAACATTCCGTCTCTTCCAGTGCATCAGCGAGGGAGATGGGCAGCCTAATGGAGGTCTACTGGAATGAGGAGCCCGTAATACAGTAGTGCTAACTTGGCAGATCAGTGATCTCAGTCTAGTCTAGACGTCCACCAGCAGACAACACCCCAGGGATATGTTATTATTACCCCCTTAGCACT